>NW_020230206.1:69026-216209 GCF_003227715.2 Harpegnathos saltator
TATTATATATGAATTGTTAACTCTTATCTGATATTTTGTTTATCATTCATTGTTCTTCTTGCTATCTTGTGTGGATTTCTCTTGAATCGCTGCACAGACTTGCATTCCACATACTTAACGATGTTGCCAAAATGACTCCCACTGCACAAGAATTATGCCATAAACATTGAATATATTAGATGTATCCAAAATTTAAACACACATTTACAATGTATACATTGTATAAATAATATCATGTAATTTAGAAATTTACACTTCAAACGCCTTAAAAACCCGGAACACTAAAAATTTGGGAAAAAGATTACAAAAATTTCAACGATGATCATAATGTTTACTCTCTAGAGGAGGCGCAACCCTTCGTTCGCGAGTAAGGCGAAACCTCGTTCGTACACGCGTGTCAAGTGAACGGGTCAGGGACCCGACGGGTCCCTTATCGGGCACCGACGTACGACGAGCGGTCCTGTTTTACGGTCAGGGACGCGGAATCCCTGTTACCGGGGATAGGACCATGAGTTGATGTGGGAAGGGTATGGTGTGTGAATTTGTAGAAATTAGATTGGAAAAAAAGAATGAATTATAAACAGATTTATTAAATAATCAAAAGAATTACCGGCCGACCGCGGTTCCATACAATGAGAAGACTGATTGGATGTGTATGTGTGTTGTATGTATGAGAAGTCAAGGAGGAGGAAAATTAAAAAAAAGTAGGATATGAGTTAAAAGAATAGTCCGGTGAGGGGAGCGAGTGTCCGGGGTGAATTAAGGGAGGGAGTTCGGACGAGAAAACTAGTGAATAAGATATCGGAAGGTGTTGTTGAAGGGCGGGAGCGCGGTGTGTAGGAGAGAAGGCCGGCAAGTACCTAATAGGTAAACGTCGAAGTAGAGGGAAAGGTGGTAGGAGTTCGGGTCTGGTTCTGGTCGGTATGTGTTGTGTAAAATCGTTTTTTTAGAAATTATCAAAATATCATCCATATGGAACTGACAGACACGTCACTGAGCATCGCCAACTCTTTCGACTCGCGACAGCAGCCCAGCCGTACATTCATCGCATGTAGGGAACGCAAGGCGTTGCTTGAGCAACGGAAAACGGGAAAAGCGGGGCTTGACGAGAAAACGGCGAGCAAAAAGCGTAGGAAGAGGTTGGAGGAGAGCAGCAGGTCTGTTGAAGAAAGGGCATTGAACAAACACAGATACAGGCCACAGCCGATGGGATTCAATACACGTGTTAGCCAACAGCGAAGAACGGGGACGAGTGCAGCCGAGGACATCGTAGGGCGGCCTAGGTGCGAGAGCCCGCGACGACAGGACTTCCAACTTCGGCGAGTGCCACTTTCCGCTGGATGTCGCGCCGACAGCAGAGGACGAAGGGCGACCGTGGGAAGGACCGAGCGAATTACATTAGTCCCCGCTTGCACTTCTATACTTCTATACGCGGTAGTAATAACACGTTTAAAGAATCCATCGCGAGGAGAGGGCAAGAGCGCCGGAGAGTTGTAAGCAGTGTGAAACTTCAACGGAAATGGAGCGGCAACAAGTTTTTCCAGGGGCTGTTCGCTCCTCGACAATACGTGAGTTATTGTTACTTGCTAACCGATAGTCGCTCTTATTCGTCGCTTCTTAATCAAACGAGGAGGAACAGAGAGGGGAGAGAAATATAAGTCATTGTTATTTACTCGGCGCCGCGTCCGTTCCCGCTACTTGTTACCGTTCATGTGATATTCGTTGTATTCATTTTTTTTCTTTTTTTTTTTTCTCTTTTTCTCTTCTTTAACATAAGGCGTTCGTGGCGGAACGTTGGAGAATCGAGACCGCTCGTAGGCGCGCATTGATATTTTCTCGCTGAAAATCCTACACGTAGACGAACACGCGCGCGCGCGGCATTGACTCGTGGACGGATATTTTTTCGAGATGTTTAATGTACTCGCGACTAATCACGACGTTTCCAAGTGTTTAAATCCAATGCTGCGCGCTGGCGCGCGGTGGTGTGTGGTGTGTGTGTTGTCTTAACCGCCATGAAATTTCGACGCTAGATCGAGGCTTAATTGATTTACCAGCGGTAAATTCGGCCGTTAGTTTATAATCCTGTAGCTCCGTGGCTTTTATGATTTCGGGATTAAACAGCATTATAGCGCGGAGAAAGTTGATTAACGAAAATTAAACATAAAAATGTTTTTATATCGCACGATTGCGCCGTGCTGAAGGCTCGATTTGCAACCAATTCCGATTAGCCGCGAGTTTTACACTGGCAAGATAATGCTTAAATTTGCCCATTACGCAAGCGTCGCTCATTAAAAAATTTAAATTTCTATCGTCTCCGGATGAAATTCCGGGTATCAAAAAATGTAACGCATAATACGTCGTTACGAATTATATATTCATTTCAGACTGGACATATTGGCCAGTCACCGGCCCATTAAAAAATGTCAATCTTGATTCCCCCGGATCGCATAAAAAATTTCATTCGCGTATATGGCGCATGAGTTACAATCGCGTCATGTACCATACGTTTAAATTATAATAACATCAATATATTAACGCCTCTTAACAATTATCTTTTTTTTCTTTCTTTTGCATCAATACGCGTTTATTGATTCCGGAAACGAATAATCGGCAAACGGGCAATTTATAAATATTCAAGAACACGCACGCACACACAGCGAGCTCGACATGTTATTCGTGGGGGAATTAGCGCGGTCGTACTGTAAACGCCCGAGAATTCGCAGTGGAGAAATTGAGGGTCCACCCTTCATCTTTCAGGGGACGATAAAGGAGAGAGAACGCCGTCCGCCAGCCGTGCCCACTTGCAGTTGTTTCTCCGCCTCACGTTTCCGATATCTCTTACCGCCATTAGGTACCATGTCGTCAATGACACAAGTTACTTATGAATCAACCAGCGCGTGTACCAACGCAGTGTTCCCGTTATATCTGACCCGAGCGACTTTTTTCGTTCAAAACGCATCAACTTCGGCTAATATATATATATTAAGTTATATCAATTGGAACGATGCTGCTTTTAACGGCCGCATCGAAGATTCGGTTTTTGTTCTGGCTTTGGATCGAGCATGAATAAATTGCTCGAGATAAAGATAACGGTGTGTAGAACAAATAATCGGCCAATCGGCCGTTCACATCGCCTCGCATCTCCGACAACACACACACACACTCACACACACCCCACTCACCACAACACACACACACACATCACCAACCCATCGGCGAGCTCACACTCGAGCGTCAGGGTCGAACGCCTCACGTAACCGCCGATCACCCGCTGGGCATCCTGGCCGTTTGACGTTGACCGTTCGTCGCGCGGGATCCAGGACTTCGGCGCTTCAAGTCGCGAGTTCGAGCGAGGAACGTGAGAGGACCGAGTGAAGGGTGAGGAGACGAAGTGCAATGAGAGGTGTTCTCGTGGAGATGCCAGAGGTGAGCACGATAGCACCTCTGGTGCCCTCGGGCCGCGTCCCGAGGGAACGGACGCCATGGCGGCCTTCTTCATCGTCGAGCGTGGCGAGCAGCAGTACCTCACTCAGGTGGAACGACTTTCCATTCGGTATTCTGAGCACATTCCGAATCTGAGGACGATGAAGACTTCGTCGACGTCACGCTTGCCTGCCGACAGTAGTAGCTTCAATCTCTCTATTTCTGTCGGCATGCAGCCCACTACTTCCGGAGATTGCTCAAGTTCAGTGGTACTTTTTGTTTTGTTTCCAACGCTTCAGGCAAATTCTCTACTCGCTAACAAATCCGCGAGCACTCTTCGTCAGCCGATGGCATAATGGATCATCTCGCGAATCAGCGAGTCACACGGCACTCGCACATTCTGAATGTCATCGAACTGATCAGTTTCGCCCCATCCTGCTAGATGCATTCCAATCGTCGGACCGCCGGCTTTAATCTCTCGAACTTTATCGAAAGAAATTATTCGCGAGAATTGTCGAACTTCTGCGACGAACAATTTTTATTAAATCAGCCCCCTTGACTGATGAGATGCAATATTGCGTTCTGCGATATTTCCGGTTCAATATTCCATAATAATTGGGGCACTCTCGAGATTTTTCGATCGCTCTGTCAATGCGTAAGTTTGAAAATCGTGAATAATGATTATATATATATGGCCGATCTGAAGCAGAAAAGAAATGAAAGTTTCTTTAAGTATATTCTCTATATAGTTGTTCTTTCAGTGATGAATCTATATAAATGAGTATGCGTGAGATGGCTGATCCCTCATAATTGTGCGACCTCCAGTGACCGAACGAAAGTTATTCGCACTATTATAATAAATTTAACATTTTATTATATTTATATTGGATATCTCGGCCTTCATTTTTTATTTTTTACAGATTTGTATTTTAGTAATCCAACTCTGGTATTTCGCTAGTTCAACTTCTCACTAACAAATGTCCACTTTTATTCTGATGAATAAAATTTACGATTTTAGTCGGTACTATGGAATTCCACCATTTTGCATTTGAAAATAATGTCGCTCGTGATATCTCGTAAGCAAGTGATCTCAGAAACTTTCCAGGCTACAATAATTTTAATAACAATGGCATAACTTTTTTTCACAACGATCTATGTCACGCGTGATTAATATCGGCTTAAATTACTTTTTAAATCTCACGCTCGCCAGCCAAGGGGTTACAATCGATTGGAAACATATCATTACCGTCACCCTTGCATGCACCAGCATGTGTAACTCGATCGTAAAGTGACGGAAAGCGATCAGGGTCGCACATGACACGATGTGTGTTGTGGTTTGCCGTTGTGCAGTAATACCGCGGTGGCTTAATGACATCAAGCTGGATAATCGGCATAAACCACAATTACATATTTAACACTTTTTACTTACGGAAACTGATGATCTCTTTCTTTCCCGGGAGGTTTGCAGCGATGGCTCACTCCGACAAAATTCGCAAACTTCAGATTATAATTGCCACTAAACTCGGACTCTTCCGAAAGACGGCAATTTATTTTGATTCGCAGAATACACGGACGATATAGGATCTCTTTAATCCCGCCATTTATACGGGATCGTAGGGTAACCATTTATACGGGTGAGTTAGGGCGGAGCCATTTATACGGGAGCGTGAAGATGAAAAAGTTATCAAGTTTTTCTTAAATATTTAAAAATATTAGACAAATAGAAAAATGTTTCGGACAAAAGTGTTAAAATTAGTTCGTAGAAAAAGGTGATAAAATAAAAAATTGGGGTTACTATTTAGAAAAGCAATGATCAGTGAATATTTAAAAAGTGGCGCCATCTATAAACAAAGCACTACGGCTATCTTATGTCCCCTTGGAAATTATACAACTTTTGTTGGAAACATTTTTTCATTTGTCTAATATTTAAGAAAAACGCTTTCAACATTTAACTTGCGATATGTCGCTAACTATTTGTTGGAAGAAAAAGTGGTAATAGATTTTTTCACTTTATTTAGTCTCTAGAATATATTGCGGCAATAGTGCCCTAATTTTTTATTAACTTATCGACCTTTGGAAATTTCTAAATCGTCAAATTAACAAAAAATGGGACGCTACTCTAGCGATATACTCTAGAGACCAAATAGAATAAAAAAGTCTAATACCACTTTTTCTTCCGATAAATAGTTGGCGATGTATCGTAAGTTAAATGTTGAAAGCGTTTTCCTTAAAAATAAAAAAAATATTGGGCAAATAAAAAATGTTTCAGACGAAAGTTGTTCAAATTAACTGCTAGAAAGAGATGATGTAATAAAAAATTGGGGTATCCATTTAAGATTTTTATATTGATCTTGACTGGACTTTTCAAGGTTACCCCAAGGTCAAATTCATAGCTCTAGTAAATAGATTCTTTGAAACCCTATAACTTTTGTTTGAAATATTTTTCTCTAAAATGTCGCATTAAGGGAAAAATCGGGTGACCCGGATGGTCTGAAACATCCGGTACAGCGCGCGTCCATATAGCGCGCATCGTTATCATGATCGCTCTCTTGCTCTCTATCCCCTCTCTCTCTCTTTCATATTTCTCTCTCTCTCTCTCTCTCTCTCTCTCTCTCTCTCTCTCTCTCCCCTCTTATTCTCCTTCGTCGCATTTATCACAAGGACATTCAGCTGAGGGATTATCGTGGAGGGAGAGAGCGGGGGGGAATGTAGAGCTCTTTATTGATTGTGCTTTATTTAGAGAAACCTGACATTATTTTTGTTCACGTTATAATGCAAATAAAACATGTCAAATGTATAATTGGTCCGTCTATTTCTTTCTGTTTCTCCTCTTCCTATTTCTCCTTCATATGACATTGGTGCGGCTTCAGGACGACAGGTCTGATTGTCTCACTCGTAGAAGAAACGGCGTTGGTTGCCGGCGAGTAGGTAATAGGAAAAAGAAACGACGAGACGAGTAGTTTTCGTAGTAGAACAGACTGGACACTGTCGACGATCTGTCTGTTGTGCATCGCGTTGTCATCGTGTCGTCATCGCCCAGTCTGTTGTCCCCCCCCTCCCGTTAGCACGCACGTTCTTTTTCATGTACGTCAAACTCGTAAGTATGTTCTGAGAGCGGCGATGGCAGCAGTGAATTCGTCCA
Organism: Harpegnathos saltator; assembly: GCF_003227715.2. Taxonomy (NCBI): domain Eukaryota; kingdom Metazoa; phylum Arthropoda; class Insecta; order Hymenoptera; family Formicidae; genus Harpegnathos; species Harpegnathos saltator. Next base: position 75,592 of record NW_020230206.1, read on the forward strand.
CGATAACGAAATTTGCGCTGGACACAGAAGCAACATTTTTAAGCGGCCGTCTCGAAAAGTACACTGCGCTTTTGGCATACGTGCGATCCCGAATCGAAACAATCGAGCAATTGATGCCGTTTCTGTAGGATGGCTCAACGGATACGCTGCTTCTAGATTCCGCAATGTGGCCAATCGTGGAGAAATGCGGCCGCTTTCGCGCCACGATGTGCGAGAACGCAATTCATGCCTATCGAATTATATCCATCGCCCGAGCGTACTCGTTTTCTATATCTCTCCGTGAAATCGAACGTTGTGTGCGCGATCGTTTGGGTGAACCACGATTGCTTCGACGCGACAAAATTTGCGACGCTACTGTAAATGTGTTCGTCAGATCGCCGCCACCACCGCCGCGGTATGTACAGCGACGATCTGACGACAACGACGACGAGCGTCTTCTCCAACGACGCCGTACTTGGGATCGAGAGCTATACGTACGTGTGGGAGACGAATTGCGCGATTTAAAAACCTGGAGGCATCGAAACATCGCTCTGTTGGAAACGACAAAGAGTGCTTTGCGGGAAACAACGCGCGAATCCGATCGACTGCAACGTCAATTCGAGCAATTATACACGCAAGCGATAGACCGATTTGGATCTCTGCACATAACGTGCAATGGAGCACCTCTGAAAAAACCACTTCAGGATTTTCTGTCACGAACGCAAGAATCTGCAGAAAATGACAACGATTGCAGCATCGTGTCGCAAGCTCGATTGGATATCGAGCGCGACGCGGCCAATTTGTTAGCCGAGGCTAGCGCACTGTCCAATGTGCTGTCGCGACTCGACGGCGGTAGCGACTCTGAATATTATACGCTGTGGTTGCACGAACATACGCGAGACTTGGAAGAATGCGCTCAGACTGTCGAGACTCAACGCAATCTAGTTTATGAACAACGGTGTGACTCTCTCGCGCGCGAAATCGAGTCCCTGGAATCAACCCGTCAATCAATAGCTGAGATATTAGATAAAGCCCTCATGATCGAACGAGTACATAATCATGTTCGCGCGATAGCGTCGGGCGCGACGCGCGACATAATTATGCGTACATGCAAATTGCGCGCATCCAATAACACAAAAGACTCGCAATCGGTTAACATGTGGCATCGCATCGTGAATCTTGTACGACAGGTGGCATTTCGCGACACCGGTCGAGCTACGATTTCGGAACGCGCTGTTGAGTATCTCCGCGAGAGTCCGTATCCGAGCGTCGCCACGTCCGGACCTCTGGCTTCGATGATCGCCCGCCTCTGCGACGAATGGTGCGATCGACAATTGGCACATTGCTCCGGCCGTCACGATCCTTCGCTGCCGCTGAGAGGACCGTTCGAAAGCGCGAGCGACCACGCGATCAAACGAGCCAAGGCGGCCAATAGATCACGCGATATTCTCGTAGCATTCTTGTACAAGCATCCAGAGGCGATTCGAGCGATGAGGCGCGCACTGCATAATAATCATTGGCGCGATTTGAACGCTACTTTGGCCTCCTTCGACGATAATGCAACAGCAGCGCGTGACGAATGGACGGCGCTGCAACCTCGCTTGGAACTGTTGCCCCCAGGTCTCGTACGATGCATCGTTGAACTCTTTGATGTTCAACGAAATTTGGCAAAAAAGCATGCGGCTGAAAAAGATGACGCCAGCAGTTACGCCTCTCTATCGATCTCAACGAGCGAAGCCAATGTTCGATTGTCATCTACGTACCGTACGAGACGCAATAGCGACGGTCGACTCGTCGGAGGAGCGGCGTCGGATCCAGGCTGCGATTCTCGATGGCGAGGCTACATGATTGACCGACGTACAGATTGAACGTCAACACGCGCGCGCGCGCGCGCGTTACACATCGTCGACTGGGAATCCGTGATCCGATATGAATATTGTCTTTTCCGGGTTGACATATTGCACATATCGATCCAACGGAGCGCAACTGAAATCGATCTCTTTCTCTGCGACGGCAACCGCTGATGACTGCGGTGGAGATGGTGGCTGCGATTGCGACACGACGCTACTGATGCTGCTGCTACTGTTGCTGCTACTACTGCATTGATCACTATCGTCATTAGAGCAACGATCGTACGTGAGAAGGCAAACCAGACCAAATGATGTGATCAATGCAAATATCGCCGAGAATGCCATCGCTAGCCATACGAAAGGAAGACTATGCGCACCAACCGCCACGATAGATGCGGCGCGAAAATATTCGTCGAGCGACAAAAACCCTTATTATTTCCCATAGTGTCGACGGCTTATGCATATTGCGTACGTCGCCGCGCAGGCATGTAATGTAAAGAGAAAATATGCTATATACGGGGTGTTTCATTTTAAGTGATATGATCGATTATCTCGCGAATCGATAATTTTATTGAAAAATTTTTCGAACAAAAGTTGCATAGCTTGAAGGGGGACACATGATTGAAATGTGGACTTTACCTTGAGCGACCTTGTCAAAATCAGGTCAAGGTCACTAATGTTTTTTTAAATAGAAATCTCTACTTTTTATTACACATTCTTGTAGATTATCTCGAGAGCTTTCCAAAATACTATAATAAAGTTACGTTTCATCGAGTACTTTCCGAGTTGAGTACTTTCTGAGGCTTGAAAGTTAAGGCAAGACCGATCACACTGATCCGGCCAACTAAGGCAAGACTTACCAATGGCTAAAGGCATATCCAAATTGATCTTGCCTTAGTTGGCCGGATCAGTGATAGGTTTTGACTTAACTTTCAAACCTCGTAACTCGGAAAGTATTCAATAAAACGTAACTTTATTATAGTATTTTGGAAAGCCCTCGAGATAAGCTAGAAAAATATGCAATAAAAAATAGGGGTTTCCATTTGAAAAAAACATTAATGATCTTGACCTGATTTTGACAAGGTCACTCAAGGTCAAGTCCACATTTCCATCATGTGTCCCCCTTCAAGCCATGCAACTTTTGTTGGAAAAGGTTTTCAACAAAATCATCGATTCGCGAGATAATCAACCATATCACTTAAAATGAAACACCTATGTCCTATACACGATGTCCCAGAACAATTGTTATAGAACTTGTGGAGACATAGAGCGAGTTAAGACAAACATAAAAGCCCCATACCATTTTGTGATATTCACGATAATTATCGAGTTATTAATTACAGAAAACTGATTCGTGTTTTATGTTTTACCGCACCTATGTCTAGCCGCATGCCGCCAACAGTTGTTAGATCGAATGGGCCGTGCTGTGGCCTGAGCGGCCGCGACGCTTCTCTTTCAATAATCCATGTCGGCGCGCCCACTCCTCAGATTTTTGTCATTAATAACTTAATAATTATCGTGAATGTCGCAAACGGTATGGGAATTTTATGATTGTCTGAACCGGTTCTATGTTTCCACGAGCTCTGTAACAATTGTTCTGGTACATTCTATATATAAGGTATACTGTCCCATTTTAAAGGATCCATTAAAAATCTCAGGAATACAGGAGTTAAATAAAAAAAATGTTTCAGACAAAAGTTGTTTGCTTTCAAGAGAGATATGAGGTATCGATAGCATTTTGTTTACAGATAGCGCCATTTTCTAACCTATTCACTGATCATTATTTTTCTTAAATGGAAATGCTAACATTTTATTATATCGCCTTTTTCTGCCAATTAATTTGAACAACTTTTGTCTGAAACACTTTTTATTTGCTTAATATTTTTTTAGAAATATAAGGAATACTTGGTAACTTTTATAACATTTGACTTACGATATCTCGCTAACTCGCTTGTCGAAAGAAAAAAAATAATACTAGACATTTTTAATTTTATTTAGTCTCAAGAATATATTGCTACAATAGTGTCCTAACAGATAAGGGTACAAATTGTTTTCCCTCAACCGCTCAATGAGAGAAATCGCCTGCTCATCAGGCGATTCTCACTGTCCACAAAATATCGATGCTCGTACACAGAATAATCGAACTGTCGTTGTGCGTGAATATCTCTTTGCTCGCTGTCTCCAAATAGTTTGGAATAGCGTTTCAAGTTGGCCTCATATACATCGTTCGCGTCCACTGAATCGCTGGTTGTTGCGCGAATGTTTTCAATGTTCCTGCTGACATTGTCGTCGTCGTCGTCGTCGTTGCCGTCGTCGTCGTCGTCGTTGTCGTCGTCGTTGTCGTTATTGCTCCCCCTAGTACAATGTGGTAGATTAAACTGGTCCATCAGACTGACCCATTGCACCGGATCATCGTAGTTATCGTCATTACGATGAATTTCGCTATGTTCTATGGCGTCGTACACCTCCTGGTAGTTGCAATTCGTAGCGTTGTCGATATTTCGCGGTTCTTCGACGACATTCGCTACTAATGCAGTTGCCGAGTTGTGTGATGGAGGAACCACTCGATGAGCGACGTTGCTCACGGGAGATGATATCATAAACTTGCTCGACGTCCGTGTACGCTGCTTCTCCGTCGGACAACTCTTTTTGGATGAGAAACACGATGGAAGTTGCAGTTGCCACAGCGATACCCATTTCTTCTTCTCGGTCGGTGCGGTTATGTTCAGCTTACTGTTGGCGTTGTCGGTACTGAGGCCACTAGTGCCGATATCGGAAACAGCATTGGTCTTGCGATCTGTTGCCATTGTCGTCGTCGTCGTCGTCGTCGTCATCGTCGTCGTCGTCGTCGTCGTCATTTGGCTTCTGTTCGATATGTTGGACGTCGCTGCATTCAGATTCTCGGAGTTCAGAATCGCCGTCATCTTCACTTGTGATGGTAGTGTACATTTCGGCTCCGTCGCTATTCTCTGTACGATGGGCGAGTTGTTTAGAAACGAACCACACCTCTTGAGAAAGACGTCGTAGTCGCACAGTGACAAGATAAAACGACGGTCTAACTCGATCTCGCGTTCAAGGCGATGGATCGATATTACTGTACCAGGCGGTACCAATTTGTACAATAAATGGCCCTGTGATGACGACGTAATCTTGAGGGATTTGCCGTCCCGCCAGATCAAACGTTGACGTCCGCTCAAGACGTATTGCACGATTATACGATTAAACAAACTGCCTAATTTGCTTTGGGAAAAATCGTTCAGGCGAATACTGTGAGTCTTTGAGTGCATATCTTTGCCTACTTGAAGCCACATTACGCCGTATCCAATGTCCATGTCAGTGAATCTATCGTCGTCGTTACAATCGTCACTCTCATTGTCATTTGTTTCGTCGCGTTGCTTTTGCTGTCGCCGCGACTCGAGATACGCGCACCATTTCGTAGAATCGGCCATTCGTTCGTGATGCACATCTAAAGCTTCAAATGACACTCGTCGCGCAAATAGCTCGCATGTCAGGAACAATATGAACGGTAAGAGACGATCGTCGTCGCGCGGAAAAGCGACGCCGCGAGTAGACAAGAAGTCTGATAGCGCGCCGAATTGGACAAGATTATCAGAGTCACGATGCGATTGTTCAGGTCGACGCGAACCAGGCACTGGCGAATCTCATTGTCTTGCCTTGGAGGGTCGCTGGTGTAAAACCAGTCGAGTGCAATGAATCGTGCTTCGCATCCACGTAACAATATCTTGGCGATATTCTTCAATGCGGTGCATTGAAGTGGTGTCATCATGGCACAGCGCACCGTTGTTACGACTCTCAAAGCGCGCATTCGTTACCTCGGCCAGCCATTTTCCACCCGGCCCGGATAGGAACAGACCACTTTGTAGCACAGAGTCGTACGAGTAGTACGCTACATGTTTCGCGACACTGTTCAAATTTCGACAACGGTATCGCGCGCACAATGACTCGAACATGTAGAGCCAACGTCTATCTCTGTTAACCCACGGAGTATCGGACGAGGGCGAAAAGAACGACATTGCTGCGCGATTGCGTGTGTGTGTGTGTGTGTGTGTGTGTGTGGGTCAACTGACTGACCAACGACCGACTGATTCGGTATTCTGTCGCTCGAGGGTTTCTCACTTTTATAACCATAGGGGGACTAGAAGAAGCGTAGGAGAGACGCAAGCATGCGAAGGTTAGGTTGGAGTTTTAGGACGGAGGACTCCTTAAATTTTGTCGCGCGTCATTTGAGATGCCCACAGGTATATGCGAGTTTTCAACGAATAATAAAATCTGTCGGCTGTACACATGCGACAGACAATACCACGATCATGAACTCACTCCACCGGGGAGGAGCAGGTAAAACCATAGACATAATATACCTAGACTACCTGTCCGAGGAGTGGGAGTATAGCTCAGTAGAAAAGGATATACTTTGTTTTTACTGTGCGCTCTCTCTCTCTCTCTCTCTCTCTCTCTCTCACATTCTCGATGGAAGGGAAATAGGGGAGGCAGTTGCTAATCTGCACAACAGTACAGCCACTGTTTTTTTTATTTTTTTCCGATATTAATCCGATTCATTGATTCCGATAGTGGTCAACCTAGATCACTATGCCTTCAGCTCATCCCGAGATATGTACAGGTACAGATATAGCCGCTGTACTATCGTACAGGTTAGGAACTGCCCCTCCGCTATTCCCCTTCCATCGAGAGTGTGCGAGAGAGAACGCACAGTAAAAACAGAGTGCATTCTTTCCTACTTCTAGCTATAACACCACACTTGAAATTTGGGAGAACGCGCAGTCTAAGTATACTAGATCTATGGGTAAAATTGTGTTTTTCCAGGGTTTGTCTGAAATGACGAACGAAACGAACACACACACACACACACACACATACATGAACGGCGACGGCGGCGGCGGTAGTCATCGAGTATACGTGTGAATGCTCTTTGGTCACGGCGACAAAATGAAAACGGCACATCTTTTGCGCGTCGCGACCCTCTTCCCAATACAGACATACAGAACAGAAGGTGCCGTACTACGTAAACGCAACAACGCGTCCATATTTATAGACAGGGTGGACCATTTTAATCAATACACATGAATATCTCGAAAAGGAAAAGTTTTATCAAAAAAATGTCTCTGACCAAAGTTGTTTAGTTCGAAGGAGGGCATAAGATTACGGTTTGACCTTGAGTGAACGTGCCATAGTCACGTCAAGGTCAGCTTATTTTTTTTTAACAAAAACCCCAATTTTTTATTATATTATCTTATTTTATCACGTAATCTGAATAATTTTCGTTCGAAACATTTTTTTATTTGCCTAATATTTTTTAGATGTTTAAGGAAAACTCTTTCAACATTTAACTTACGATATATCGCTAACTATTTGTCGGAAGAAAAAGTGATATAAGACTTTTTTATTTCATCTGGTCTCTAAAATATATTGCTACAATAGTGCCCTAATTTTTTATTAACTTATCGACTTTTGGAAATTTCTAAATCATCAAATTAACAAAAAATTAGGACACAATTGAACAATATATTTTAGAGACTAAATAGAATAAAAAAGTCTAATACCACTTTTTTTTCCGATAAATAGTTTGCGATATATCGTAAATTAAATGTTGAAAGTTTTCCTTAAATATTGTTACGTCCTAGAGGAGGAACGCAACCCTTTCGTTCACGAGTAAGGCGAACCTCGTTCGTACACGCGTATCAGTGAACGGGTCAGGGACCCGACGGGTCCCTTTACTCGGGCACCGACGTACGACGAGCGGTCCGTTTTTCGGTCAGGGACGCGAATCCCTTTACCGGGGATAGGACCATGAGTTGACTGTTGGAAGGGTATATGTGATTTTGAAATTAATTGGAAAAAGAATGAAATATAAACAGATTTATTAAAATGACTATAATAACAAAATGAATTACGGCGCGGTTTAATACAATTGATGAATGACTGTGTATGTGTATGTGTGTGTATGAGAAGTGAAAGAAGGAGGAAATAAAAAAAAGGAAGGAATATGAGTAAAGAGTTAGTAAGCAAAGAAAATGTAACTTACTGGTGATTCCTGGGATGCGAGAAATGAACAAGATATAACGGTTGATAGGCGGCTCCTGCTCTGTAGGTTGGGATGGGTTGTGCGACTCCCTTCCAATTGTTCAATTATGGCACAACAGCACTGATTCTAAATTTTTATTTTTGTCCCCAAAAAAAAAAATAAGACAGAGGATGTAAAAGTATATGTAGTGCCGAAACAAAACCGAAGACGAATTTGAGTCTAAGGACGTGTTTTTACAAGTCTGATTTTTGAATCTAGAATCTATGTGAATCTGCTCTTTCTGTTTCTCAGAATAGAAGTAACGGTAGAAGTTGAAGTAGAAGTGTCGCGGAGGCGGATTACCGCGGTTTTTATAGTGATAATCGGAGGCAGAAACTATCAGGGTGGGTAGAGAGATGGCCTTTGAGGAAGGGGTGAATTGGTCTTAGTGGGAAAAAGTCTCAGCCATTAGCAAAGTTAAAAGACATCGTGAGAGGAGACAGTTAGTTTTTGGAGATATGAATATGGAAGGGCTAAAGGGTGGAGCGTGGGTGTCTCATAGTTTTAGGTGGATATATGATTGGCTGAATGAATTAGGCGCGACAAGCGTGGAGGTGGTGGATTCTTGAAATAGAGAAATGTATACAAGTGGCAGGCTGGAAAAATCAAAATGCCGTAAATCAAAGGCTGGGATCAAATTTTACGACTATCAGTGAAGTAGGCTTTGTTGGTTGACTGATAGGGCACATATGGTTTTGGATTGGGAAGATGTAAGTTTCAAGTTTTAGAGCAGGAATGCTCTGAGTTGCTTTGTTTCACTGAAGGTTTGTTAGCGCGGAGTTTCAAATTTTTATAGCTGGGACGACGGACACACTTGGCGAACACTATCCAGATATAAACTTTAAACGAAGACGTAGATTTTTACAACAGGGCACTGTTTCATATGGAATTTTCCCGAATCGCCTTTCATTTGGCGCGACGGCTGTTCGCCAGATGGGTCTGTTTCCTAATTTATATTTATATATGTATATATTCCTATTATAGTTATATTAGGAGAATATAAATCCGCGAGAGGAAAGAATTTTTACTAATTAAATCTAGGACGTAACAATATTAAAAAAAATATGAGGCAAATAAAAAAATGTTTCGAAAAAAAGTTGTTCAAGTTGAGGAGTAAAATAAGACAACATAATAAAAAATTAGTATTTCCATGTAAGAAAATAATTATTAGTGAATATCTCGAAAGTGGCGTCATCTGTAAACAAAACGCTATCACTGTCTTATGTCTCATATGAAATTATATAACTTTTGTCTGAAACATTTTTCCCTAAAATGTTGCGTTTACAAAAAATGTGTGGAAGGGAGACTCGAATAGTAGCGTAGAGTGGCCATTTATACAGGATTGTAGGGTAGCCATTTATATGGGAGCGTAGGGCGGCCATTTATACGGGAGCGTGAAGATGAAGAAGTTATCAAGTTTTTCTTAAATATCTCAGAAAATATTAGGCAAATAGAAAAATGTTTCAGACAAAAGTTGTTAAAATTAGTTCGTAGAAAAAGATGATGCAATAGAAAATTAGGATTTCCACTTAAGAAAAGCAATGATCAGTGAATATTTAAAAAGTGGCGCCATCTGTAAACATAACATTACTGCTGTTTTATGTCCTCTTTGAAATTATACAACTTTTATTCGGAACATTTTTTTATTTGCCTGGTATTTTTTTGGATATTTAAGAAAAACTCTTTCAACATTTAATTTACGATATGTCGCTATCTATTTGTCAGAAGAAAAAATGGTATGAAACTTCTTCACTCTATTTAGTCTCTATAATATATTGCTACAATACTGCCCTAATTTTTTATTAACTTATTGACCTTTGGAAATTTCTAAATCATCAAATTAACAAAAAATTAGGGCACTATTGTAGCAATATATTCTAGAGACGAAATAATAGAATAAAAAAGTATAATATCACTTTTTCTTTCAATAAATAGCAAGATATTATAAGTTAAATGTTGGAAACATTTTCCATAAATAACTAAGGATATTTTAGTCAAATAAGAAAATGTTTCAGGCAAAAGTTGTTAAAATTAATGGGTAGAAAAAGGTGATATAATAAAAAATGAGGATTTCTGTTAAAAAAAAGTTGACCTTGATCTGACCTTGGCAACGCTACTCAAGGTCAAATTGATAAGATCAGTAAATGCATCGTTTTGAGCCTTATCACTTTTGTCTGGAATACTTTTCCGTAAAATTTATATCTTTCGAGATTTTTTAGGGTTTCCATACTTTCCACTCACTCTGTATCATTGTTGTCGTATATGAGATTCGAGCGAACTACGTGCGCTTGGAACGTCGATTCTGATTCCGCACATCTCTTTTCGCACAAGTGCCTCACTCAAGAGCAATTTTGCGAATGTTTTTTTCTTTACTAAACTGTCGCGTGATATATTAGGAGCGCAAAAATGTTCTGAGCCCTAGATTTCATACTACTGAAACCACAATTTAAATTGCATTAATTTTCCCGCCCTCTTGCGGTTTTAAAGCAGTGACATTTGGTCTTTCGAAACATCGTGCAATTTGGCGTTTGATGCACATAACCTTAAAATCAGCAGTGTTCACGATGGCAATAACAAAAGAGCATATTCGATTTTCCATCCACTTCGCGTTTCATCTGAAGAAAAATGCTGCTGAAGCCACTGATCTGTGTTGCATATGGAGAGAACGCTGTAAGTTATGCTACGTGTAAAAGGTGGTATCAAAAATTTCGCCAAGGAGATTTCAGTCTTGAAGATGAACCGCGTCTTGGACGCCTTCAAAAGATTGAAACGGACGAACTGCAAGCATTGTTGGATATAAACTCTGCACAAACTGAAAAGGAGCTTGCAGAGCAACTTGGCGTTACGCGACAAGCCATTTCCACACGTTTACACGTGCAATGGGAAAAGTTCAAAAGGAAGGCAGATGGGTTCCGCATGCACTGTCCGAAGACAACAAAAATCGACGGCGTGACACGGCACTCACTTTGCTTTCAAGGTTCCGGAAAAAGGATTTTCTGCACCAAATCATTACAGGTGATGAAAAGTGGATACTTTATGATAATCCGAAGCGTAAAAAATCATCGGTTGACCCTGGTCAACCTTCGACATCGACGCCAAAGACCAATATTCACGCCAAGAAGGTTTTGCTTTGCATATGGTGGGAATGGAAAGGTGTATTGTATTACGAGTTGTTACCGAGCCGGGTGAAACAGTAACGGCAGATCGCTATCAGCAACAATTGAACAATTTGAGCGATGCGTTTGAAGAAAAGAGGCCATTTACTGGCAAAGGACGTCGTAAAGTGATACTGCTTCATGACAATGCCCGACCACATGTTGCGAAAGTGACTTAGGACCATATCTTTGCGTTAGACTGGGAACTTCTCCCGCACGCGGCGTATAGCCCAGACATGGCGCCTTCCGATTATTACCTATTCCGGTCTCTGCAGCATTTCTTGGTACACATTTTGTGACACTTGAAGAGATACGAAAATGCATTGATGACTTTATCGCTTCGAAGCCGGTGAGCTTCTACCATCAGGGAATTCGCAAGCTGCCCGAAAGATGGCAAAAGGTCATCGATGCAAACGGGGAATATTTCGTTGATTAATATAGTTTTGTTTGTTTTTAAATAAATTTTGAATTTTGCAAAAAAAGGCTTAGAACTTTTTTGCGCCCCTAATAGATGCTATATGTAATTTAGAAATCGCGTCTCACGATCGAGTCGTTTGATAGCAATCTAATCGTCGTCGTCGTCGTCGTCGTTTCTGAATCGAAACTCCAGTTCGTTGCCCAAAAGAGGCGTTACATCAAATTACTCGGCGTAGAATGAGAAGTCTGCGGAATTTTGTATAATGATACATGTGGCTCAGACGACACTGCGGCAGCGGCAGCGGAACCCGATGACGCATAGGGAAGGGGGGAGTGAAGTTTGGTTCGCGTTTTCGCGTTGCAAATGTGTAACCACTATAGTCATACGTAGAAATGATCGATGAATCATACAAATGATCAGCAGCAACAGTAGTAACAATAACAAAACATGGCATGATCTATCCTCTTAGTCCACGTTAATACGACCTTGTGCGTAATTCGCTCAAACGAACAAACAGAAATACGGAAGCGTCAACGCATTGCCGTGGTTTGTTATTTTGAAACTCTCGAAAGCGATAGTATCGCACGTTGCTATTGGCTGTTGCGCAAACGGCGACAAATTGTTTGAATCGTTCAGCGAGCGCGCGCAAAAACGAGTTGCTCAAGCACGTTTCGCTGGTAAGTCTCAGCAAAAGAGAACCATCGCGTTTCAGCGCACGATCCGAAAAGCCTATCGTTGAAGCATCCAGTAATTCACGATCGCTCGCGACAAATGCAAGATCCACTTTTAGCAGACGTACGTCTTCGACATCGTGGGACTTTCGTGGCGTGAAGCTCAACATCTTGTCTCTAGCCATTCGTATCATCAGCAGATCGTCGACGCCGCATTTTGCACCACACAACTGTTCGGTGTCGATACTACTCTCGAAATCGTTAATAGAAAATGCAACGCAGTATCCATGCGAACTCCATCGTTTCGTAGTGGAAATTCTATCGATGAAACCTAGCACGGCGTATAAGCTGTATTCGTCATCGGCCAATGCGACATACTTCAGGCTACAATTCTTTCTCCATAACGGAGGAAAGTCAAGTGTAGCGGTGGCCAATGCGACGTGGTCCAACGCTTGTATCTCCTTCGATACGCGTTCGACACTGCTATACGATGCCGCGGCAGCAACGGCGACTGCAATGGTCGCAGAAGGGTGCAGGTACCGTCGTCGTGTTACACGTTTGGCCAGAGCACCAATCATGTTGTTCCACCAATTTGTGCTGGGCGATAATGATGTTGTAGTAGTAGTAGCAGTTGTAGTAGTAGTAGTAGTGGTAGTAGTAGTAGTAGTAGGAATCGAATGCAACGTGCCACCGAATGAATCGCTTGCACTCGTCACCGCTGCCGCCGCCCCCGCCGCTTGGCTCAACATTCTATGACGATCAGTGAACACATCGACGATCATGCACTCACACCATAATGGGCTCGCACAAGATGAGTTTTGTGTCGTTCGTAGAGCTATACGAGTTCTTCCCGGACTGTTTCGCATGCACTTTGCCCGCGGCGGAGAGATGACAGTCACGTTGCCTCAGAACGCGGCAAATTAGAGAACCTATAGCCACTTTTTCAGCAGCGGAGATAGTGACGTAGTCAGTAGGAATAGTGGGAATACTGACCCCCAACATGAGAACTACTGCTGGCAAATGTGACAGTCTCAATATATAGTCTCAAATAGTCTTTATCGAAGAGTACAGCACAGTAGCGATACACAGTCGATTCGATTGAAGAAAGAGAAAAAAGACTCGGCTACAGTATGTCAAAAAGGCGTAGAGTTGAGAACAATATAGACGACGATAGTGGTGGCAGCAATTTGTCATCGCGATACTTTGCATCCAGGAAACAACGATTGAACGAAACAGCAGCAGCAGCAGCCAAAAGCGGAGCTGATTGAGACGATGGCGGCGGTGGCGGCGGCGGCGGAGGCGACGAACGACCCCTTCGAACGTTTCAAGAATACGCGCAATATCGCAGACAGATTCGAGATGAATCACGACGACCGATCAAATTCTGCGAAATTGCTGAATGGACTACGCGTGAAATGCATCAACGCACCAGCAGCAGTACCAGTAGCAAGAAAAGTGTCGAGGAGGCGATCGAAGATTACAGCGGCGTAGGAAAACGCAGACAATTGCATGAATTTCTCTTCGACTATGAAGACAGGGCGAAACTGCACACCATAGAGAGAGACTCAACCTGGACCACCTGGTCCGCTGTAACACGTCGTTACGTGAGTGCGTATCGCACCGCTTCGTATCGAGCGTATCTGTTTGCTCGTTTGCGCACCAGTCAGAATGACCGCTATCGGACAGCCATGCAACGCCTATCGCAAAGATTGAAGTAATGCAACAGACCACTGATGGAGCGTACTCAACACATGATGACTCTCTATTGCGATCGTCTGATGATATATCGTCGCTATCACATCGCTTTCTTCGACTATCTCATTGAACGAAACGTACGCATGTACGAGAATTCCGCGATAAATGCGAAAGTGAGATCCAGTGTGCCGGTTCCGGCTCTAGTGTTGACGCATTTGATCAATTACTGCCCGTCGATAACATTGGCCCAGTTCTACTACTATGTGTTTCGTAACGATTATTGCTTCGGCGAAGTGTGCGAATTCTTTCTCTCCATGTGTTTCGTCGACGAATTGTTCGCTCTGCGCACACGGTACATTCTGCACCGATATCAAAACCTCAGAGACGGTCAAGCGATATCTATTTTGGACAAATTATGCGTGACTGATATGTTTTTGTTTCCCCTGTTGGCACGCAGAAGAGCCGCAGCGCGACCCGGCGAATTGGTGGACGACGATAAACATCGATGCTCCGCATCGATTACGACGATTCGAATCCACCAAATCGATATAGATTCAACGAGATTCACGATCGGCGCATAAAACGATTCGTGGCTTGTGTTATGGATTCGATCAACGAGTACTTTGGACTGGTATGTTCGCGCGACACGATCAATCATTATCTGTATTCACGCATCGTAGTTAAACGCGCTCCACCGAGCAACAATGAGGACAACGTATCAAGCGACGCGGGCGCTCTCTCGTCAAGAGCAACACAGCCGCCGCAATCGATGCGCTATCAACGACTACTGACTGACCACTTTGTTGACGATGAAGATACTCTCGCTTTCGAGAGTAACATGTTGAAACAGTTGAGCGAAAAATCATATAACCGACGTTTCGTATGCGATACGAAAGATTTTCTTTCTCGTCTAGTGCCCTTTGTTTCTACGAGCGACGCCGCCGCAGTATTATTGTCACATCGCGAGGCACGTTGTTTCTTTCTAGTAATGGTGAATCTTGCATTCTCGTTCGGTCTATCTGTACTAGAGCGGCCCGATACGGTGCATCGACTCGTATCGATGCTCACGCACTCTTCGGCAGACGTATCTCTGCGCGATGATTGCCCATATCGAGCGCTCTATGCACCCCTAAACTGTCGTGCAATGTATCGCTATACAATGATCATTTGCCAAGTGAACGATTGCGAATACGGACCCTCTCGTAGCTCTTTGATAGACGATAACGAAGTGGCCCACGAGATGTTCCGACGAGTACAGAAGGACGTATACGAAAATACTGAAAATTTTCTTCGACTAATGACCGATAAACAACAACAAAAGAGCAGCAACGGTAATAGTGGCAACGAACAACAACTCGGACAAAACGCTGTGGCAAATAACGAACAGCAGCAGCAACGGAACGACGAAAGTTCTACCGATGCTTCGATGCTATTGAACGAGCTCGCACTACGACGTCGTAAAATCAGTCTTCGCCGCAACGCTCAATGTCAAGGCAGCAGCAGCCAACAACAATCCGAACAACGCGCACGGAGAACCTTCGTGACTCGGTTGAAAAACGACGGCGGAAATGACAGTAGCAATAATGATGAAACATCAGCCAGCGCAGACGCCATGCGGGAATTTCTCGCGTCCCGCGAACTTGATGAATTTGCCCTGGAACACGCGGATGATCAAGACTTGCACGAATGGTTAACCAGCGTGCGCGATTCTACTGCGACTCCGGAATCATCATTTACGACCGATCTGTCCCTGCGTCATATCGCCGCACTGTATTTGTTTGTCGTAACAAGAGAAAGAGAGCGCTGGGCGATACTGAGCCAAAACGGCAAATCTACGCGCGAATGCCAGTTGCCCGCGAATAAATGGCGCTGGAACATTTTTGGCCGTTTGACCGCTACGCACGCAAGCAATTGTGAGCGTTCGCTGCGGAAAATTTTTGCCGAAACGAGTATACACTCGTACGACACAAACTCACTGGCCAACGGTCTGGCAATATTCGTTAATCACAGTATGAACGTGGATGACAGGGTGCCGCACGACATCGGCTACTCGCTCTGTGTTGCCCTCGTGACTATGCATATTTACGCCAGGGGCGACCCGGAGATCGTTTTGTTCCTCTTGGTGTTTGTCGTGGCAGTGCGATTCCCCGGACAGTTTTTGAAGTCTGTGCTGTTGTTATAAGTCACCAGCGACAGCAGCAAGAGCGAATTCGTATCAGAAGTGTTGCGTCAAATGTTCTCGTGCGCCCTCACAGGCACCATCAGCAACGCGACGTTGCGGCAGGGTGTGCGCGATGAGATCAACACCGACCTTATGAGCATGATGAATTCGCATCTGTGTCAATACGATGAACCTGAACGCTTGAACTCGGAGCTGTTCAAACTGCTTATTTCTCGCCCGCGCATCAAGAGTCGAAAATTTTTCGATCAGCAACCGCAACATCTGATCAATCTGGTGCTAACGGTCAACGACTCGATCACTCTGCGCAGCGACGCGGGTGTCATTACGCGCCTCAAGTATTGTTTGCGCATGCTGCATCGCTTCAAAACGTTGCATCCGCGCGATCACGATTGCTCGGTGGACTTTGGCAAACACTCCGCACCGAGTGTATCGCATCAATTCGCCACAAGATGTTTCGCACAAGGCGTGAGTTTTCCCTCGTTTCGCGTGGGTCTCTTTCTGGCCATGGAGCACTTTGCCATCGACATGTGCACGTACGACGAATCGTTTTACTTACTCTACGACGCCTTGAGCAAATGCTTCGCTAAAAACTGGCTAGAAAGAAAGAAACTACGCGGGGGTGTCGACAATTCCAATCGAGATGATAAAGTACGTTTGAATACTCGAACGCAAGAGCTCGAAGCATTCCACAAAATGCTAATCTACGGCCAGACGGAACGCATCGTGCACGAATTGTCAACAGATGGTGACATCGGCGGCGGCGGCGGCGGCGGAGCGTCATCTTCGTTGCCAGACGGCGGCGAAGAGATTGTACAAGCGAGCGACGTGTTTGCTCACCAATCGGTCAAGAGACTTGAAGACCCGGTCATCGTCGATCGCATACCCGTAACGATGCAGCGTGACGCGTGAAATTTGCACGTCACCATCGATCAGTATGAATGGTTATTGAAACGTTATCGCATCGTCGAGGATTCGACTGTGTCTATCAGCGAGATCGAAATATGCAAATTTCTGCGCGAATTTCTCGACGAAAGCGGTTGTAACGTCGCAAGATCTAACATTCGCGATATCGTGTTTAAAATTAAGGAACGAATTAAGACCGAATATCCACGTACATTTAGGTCACGCGATAACATGTTTCATTTGGTGTTTCGAGAGGTGATCGAATCTTAAACGACGTTGTTGCTGGCCGAATCTTAAACGCCGTCGTCGCTGGCCGAATTTTAAACGCCGTCATCGCTGGTCGAATCTTAAGAGCCGTCGTCGCTGATCGAATCTTAAGAATCGTCGTCGCTGGTCAAATCTTAAACGCCATCGTCGCTGGTCGAATTTTAAGCACCGTCGTCGCTGGTCCTGAGAACAGTATACATATATATATATGCGGAGTGTTTCAGACCACACGGTTCGCCAGATTTTTTCGTTAACGCGACACTTTAGAAAAAAACATTTCAGACAAAAGTTGTAGGGCTTCAAAGGATCAATTTACTGACGCTATGAATTTGATCTTGGAATAACCTTGAAAAGTCCAGTCAAGATCAACATAAAAAGTCTTAAATGGATAACCCAATTTTTTATTATATTATCTTTTTTCACTGATTAATTTGAACAATGTTTGTCTGAAACATTTTTCTATTTACCTAATATTTTTTGAGATATTTAAGAAAAACTTGGTAACTTTTTTCAATATTTAACTCACGATATCATCAACTCAAGAATATATTTTTACAATAGCGCCCTGACTTTTGATTAATTTGATGAATTTTGAAATTTCCAAAAAATTAGCAAGTTAACAAAAGTCAGGGCGCTATTGTAAAAATATATTCTTGAGACTAAATAGAGCAGAAAAGTCTAGTACCACTTTTTTTCTGACAAATAGTTAGCGAGATATCGTGAGTTAAATATTGAATATAGTTACCAAGTTTTTCTTAAATATCTCAAAAAATATTAGGTAAATAGAAAAATGTTTCAGACAAACGTTGTTCAAATTAATTAGTGAAAAAGGATGGTATAATAAAAAATTGGGTTATCCATTTAAGACTTTTTATGTTGATCTTGACTGGACTTTTCAAGGTTATTCCAAGATCAAATTCATAGCGTCAGTAAATAGATCCTTTAAAACTCTACAACTTTTATCTGAAATGTTTCTTTCTAAAATGTCGTGTTAACGAAAAAATCGGGCGAACCGTGTGGTCTGAAACACACGGTATATATTACAACATAAAACAAGAATCACATAAAGAAGTAAAGGAACAAATATCAGATAAGTAACTTATATGTATATACAATAAAGTATCAAGCACCTATATGCTGAGAATAATTGCACATGTTATCGAGTTGATTGTTGCTTTGTAATAAATTTTATTATTTTAGCCTCCCATTAACCCAGTTAACCATGTGCTGGTGAAGGGAAACTTGAAATTATATCTAACGTGGAATATAAGAATATATCTGTCACCAGCAGTGCAACGACTGATTGACGTAACAAACCAAAAGCAGGTTCGTAAAATATATTTATCATCTTACTTTCATTGATGCCTTCGACAGGCATTCTTAGTGTTTATTACGCTTGTACTTTGTTGTCTGTTGATTTTGGTTTCTTTTAACAAAGTGGATATATTACCTATATTCGCATATGTCAACATTTTATTATTGTGATTTCAGATTGTGATTTCAGAAATAGAGAGCGTTTCTAAAACATCGAGGATCGATGCTTTAACATTTCTTCAACAAAATGAAAAATCATATATTGAAAATGGAAGATGCAACAGCCGTGAGAAATCAAGGCGTAAAAAAAAATAAAACCAAGAATTATGAACAGAAGAACAGATACTATAAATATGTCTATACATTTCTCTTTTTCCAATTAATTCTGATAACGAATGTAACTGAAAAAGCTGAGCGAAACGCACTACAAACAATTTTTCCAAATGCTCAAGTTATTGGCTGCTTTTTTTCATTACAGCTAGGTAATGAAAGACAATGCGTACATAATAACAAATAGAAATGGATATCAACTTTTCTTACATTATTTTCTTATTAGAGACAATAGTGCGGAACGCTGACAAACAAAAAATATTAAGAGGCGACAGAGAAGAAGTGGGTTCGAGAGCAACCAAGTTCCTTATATTTTTGGTTCTTTTGCCCGCAGAAATAATAAAAGAAGGATTTGAAATAATAACTTCATCGAACAAATAATATTTCCAAGAGGCACAACCAGGAATTTAAAAAAAGCGTGAAAAAAACATTCAACAATTGTAGACTTTTTGGCGATATTGTGAAGTTATTGTTTACTTTTTCAAAATTTTGTCAAATTATTATTCTTACAATTCACTATTACTTAGTATTACAGCTAATTTGAGCGAGCACCAGAGAAATATTCACGTTTTGTCCCATCCTACATTTTGGATGAGATCAAAGTGCGATACATTTTCACAAAGAGAACACGACCTGCAACATATTTGAAACAAATTAAAAAATATGGAAGATAGACTTATTGTTAATATTATCTCGATACCTAAATATCCTAGCAGCAAATTTCAAAAACGGTTTGAAAGCTTTGAAACCGTACTTTTCGAAAGATCTATCGAAATTGTGCTCAACAATATTTTTTCAAAATGGCGGGTGATAAAAAGGAGAACATGAAAAGTTGCTAAAAAAAGGTTCGAGCGTGCGACGGCGTATGGAGCGAAGTAAGTGTCGCAGCTCAATGGGACGAAAAGTATCTAAAAGTATAGAATGTTTTCTTTAAAATACTTCGTTATAGAGCTTGATGCGATACTTATTCACTGAATTATGCAAATTTAACAAGAAAACCGCATTTTTAGCAAAATTTAGAACAATTCAGTGAAAAATGATCACATCGAGCTCGGTAAAGTAGCATTTTAAAGATAACACTCTATACTTTCATGTGCATTTGGTCCCATTACGCTGCGATACCTGATGCACACCATGCAACATCGCAAACACAGACCTTTGATTATCAATTTTGCATCCTCTCACTTTATCATCCGCCATTTTAAAAAAATGGCCGAGCATAATTGCCATTCAGATATTCTTAAAGAGGACGTTTCAAGCTTCATTTTGCATTTCTGCGCATATTTGTATCTTCATTATTTACCAAGTTATGATCATTTGAAATTTTGTAATTTTTTAGTGAACCGGGTTTTTTGCGTTTAAGTATATATATTCACATTATAATTATTTTTTTATCTCATTTATCTGCATCCACATTTCCACATATTCGTGTCATTTTAATATATTTATATTTTTATGCCACGTTATATAATTTATATTAATATTTAAGAGGAATTGTAATTCTTCGATATTTATTGTTTACACCTACATTTGTCAAAAACGTTTCACAAACTAACAGACATATTACTTAAACCGTGTTACTAATCTACAGAAATTAAAATTATATCGTCTAGAGGTTTTCGTTCGTACCAATATCATCTCCTCCACTTTTCGAGAAAATAAAGTCTAACTCAATGTTGGCATCTTCGTCGCCCGTCATGCACGTGTGACGGCCATCTTGGATTAACCGGCGCGACTGACGACGGAGCATAGATTCAGTAGAGTGTAACTTACTAGAGCAACCGTGCCTATAGGAGAGAGTGCCATCTCCTGGGTTGGGCCTTCCGCGACTTGTGGGGCTATGTTCCGATATTCACTTCCAGCGAAGAAAATCCATAGTATGTGCAACACAAACTATATATTTCCAGTACTGGTAGTCAATAATGGAACTCAGCCTGGGAGTTTCCACCGGAGCAGCGGCTGTCGGTGGTGCTGATTGGCTTTCCGACGACCAATCAGACGTCCCCATTGCGGTACGCTGATAAAACGGTCGCAAATTTGTGCGAAAGATGCACGGCAGCTTTTCCGAATTGAGCTAATTTTTTATGATATTTCGTTGAGGGGAAGAACAAAACGACCGATGCAAGAGATGCCCGGCAGCTTTGTCGAATCGAGATCATCGTTTTTTTCCATTAGGCTTCGCTGAAGGGGGAGGGGGGGAGAAAACGAACGATGCTTGAGATGTCCCTCGGCCGTTCCGAAAGTCGCTGTACATTTTCTCACAGCGTATTTCGCTAAGGGGAGGGGGAGAAAAGGAACGATGCAAGAAATGTCAGAGTTATTTTTCATGATATTATGTTGAGGGAGCGAGAAAACGAACGATGCGAGAGATGCCCAGCAGCTTTGACGAATCGTTTTTTTTTTCATGATATTTCGTTGAGGGAACGAGAAAACGAACGATGCGAGATTTCCCGGCAGCTTTGCCGAATCGAGCTCTTCGTTTTTTTCATGATATTTCATTGAGGGAGGAGAAAATGAACGATGCGAGAGTTGCCCGGCAGCTCTGCCGAATCGAGCTCTTCGTTTTTTTTCATGATATTTCGTTGAGGGAGCGAGAAAACGAACTATGCGGGAGTTGCCCGGCAGCTTTGCCGAATCGAGTTATTCGTTCTTTCTCATGATATTTCCTTGAGGGGGGGGGGAGAAAACGAACAATGCGAGAGTTGCCCGGCAGCTTTGCCGAATCGAGTTTCTCGTTTTTTTTCATATTTCGTTGAGAGAGCGAGAAAACGAACGATGCGAGAGATGCCCGGCGGCATTGCCGAATCGTTTTTTTTCATGATATTTCGTTGAGGGAACGAGAAAACGAACGATGCGAGAGTTGCCCGGCAGCTTTGCCGAATCGAGTTCTTCGTTTTTTTTCATGATATTTCGTTGAGTGAGCGAGAAAACGAACGATGCGGGGATGCCCAGCAGCTTTGCCGAATCGTTTTTTTTCCATAAGGCTTCGCAAAAGGTGGGATAAAACGTAAGATGCGGAAGATGCCCAGCAGCTTTGCCGAATCGTCTTTTTTTGATGATATTTCGTTGAGGGAACGAGAAAACGAACGATGCGAGAGTTGCCCGGCAGCTTTGCCGAATCGAGCTCTTCGTTTTTTTTCATGATATTTCTTTGAGGGGGGAGAAAACGAACGCTGGGAGAGTTGCCCGGCAGCTTTGCCGAAGCGAGCTTTTCATTTTTTTTCATGATATTTCGTTGAGGGAACGAGAAAACGTACAATGCGAGAGTTGCCCGGCAACTTTGCCGAATCGAGCTCTTCGTTTTTTTTCATGATGTTTCGTTGAGGGGGAATAAGACGAAAGAAGCGGGAGTTGCCCGGCAGCTTTACCGAATCGAGCTCTTCGTTTTTTTTCATGATATTTCGTTGAGGGAGCGAGAAAACGAACGATGCAAGAGATGCCCGGCAGCTTTGCCGAATCGAGCTCTTCGTTTTTTTTCATGATATTTCATTGAAAGGGCGAAAAAACGCATAATGCGAGAGATGCCCAGCAGTTTTGCCGAATAGTTCTCTTCGTTTTTTTCATGATATTTAATTGGGGGGGGGTGGGGGAGGGAGAAACGAAAGATGCGGGAGTTACCCGCCAGTTTTACCGAATCGAGCTCTTCGTTTTTTCCAAAAGGGAGGGGATGGGGAGAAAACGAACGATGCGAGAGTTGCCCACCAGTTTTACCAAATCGAACTCTTCGTTTTTTCCATGAGGCTTCGCAGAAGGGGGGAGAAAACGAAGGATGCGAGAGTTGGCCGCTAGCTTTGCTGAGTCGAGGTCTACGTTCTTTTTCCTAGAGGGGGGGGAGAAAACGAACGATGCGAGTGTGGCCGGCCAGTTTTACCGAAGCGGGGTGTCCGTTCCTTCCAAGAGACTTCGTCGAAATGGGTGGGAGGAGAGAACGAACGATACATGCGATACCCGTCGGCCATTCCAAATGTCGCTTTACATTTTCTCTGGGCGAGATTCGCTGAGTGGGAGGAAAACGAGCGATGCGAGAGATGTCCGGCGGCTTTACTGAATCGAGGTATTCGTTTTCTTCCACGAGGATTTACTGAAGGGGGTGAAAACGAATGATGCGTGTGTTGCCCGCCAGTTTTGCCGACACGATCTCTTCGTTTTTTTCCAGGCGATATCGCTGAGGGGGGGGGGGAGAAAACGAACGGTGCGAGAAATGCCCGGCAGCTCTGCCGAATCGAGCTGTTCGTTTTCTTCCAGGTCGAGGTGATGGTTTTTTTCGATGAGGCTTCGCTAAAGGGGGGGAGAAAACGTACGATGCGAGAGACGCACGTCAGCCTTGCTGACTCGAACTTTCGTTTTATTCCAGGAAATTTCGCTGTGGGTGGAGAAAGATGAACGATGCGATTGATGCCTGTCAGCTTTGTCGAATCTAGCTCTGCCTGTTTTTTTCCACGAAAGTTCACTGAAGGGAGGAGAAAACGAATGATATGAGAGATGTCCGTCAGCTTTGCTGAGTTGAGCTGTTCATATTTTCGGAGTCATTTCAATTGGGTCGAAGGGGAAAGAGAGTTATCATGGATACGAGAGGTATGGATCAGCCGATCCTGACGGCACTGTACATGTTTTTCTCACCGTTATTGCGATGAGGTGGGTAAAAACGCAGGATTTGGAAAGACACATTTTATTTTCATTGTGATGTAAGGTGATAACGAATGTTTCAAAGAACGTAGGTTAGCCGTGGCGATTGAAGGTTGCCGTCCCCTTTTCTACTTTGACCGAATGCGCTGCGTGAGATCGACAACGAAAGTCAAATTTATTGCATGCCTTCCTGCGTGTCAGACACGATATTCATTGTCTGAGATGACCAGTTTCTGGGATGAAATAGAGGGGGAGGAACTCGTGAAATGCTAGTCAGCCGTGCCGAACTGAAACGTGCATGGTCTTCGCCGATATTCTGAGGAGTGGAGAGAATACGGAGATTTTGACGAAAGAGCGTTTTACCATGCCGGCTCGTGCCGTGCACGATCTTCGTCGATATTCTCAGAAGAGGGAGAGGGGGGTGACGTGAGAACGAAGGACTTGGTCAAGGCGGGTCAGCCGTAGCGAACGACGCTGTACATTTCTTTCAGCGTTATTTCGATGAAGGAGGAAAAACGAACGATTCGGGAAATACGAATTAGCCGTGCCGAACCGCGCGGTATATTTCTCAGTGTAATTTCGATGAAGTGAAGGGATTGTGGGGGGGGAGGAAACAAACATTTCGACAGATGCCTGTCGGTCGTTCAGCACGTCGCTGTACATTTTTCCTTCAGAGTGATTTCGATAAGGGGGGAAAAATCGATTTCTCGGAGAATATTGAATGTAGAGGTCTGAAGTTTTCGCCAAATATTTTTCTGTGTTCAAAAACAGAAATTTTTGCAGTAGTTTTTAGCAGATTAAATTTTTGTACAAATAAATATTTGTACAAAAAATGGCCGAAATTTAATTTTTTTGCTCCATTCTCCTAGTTTTTTCTATATGTCCATCTTAAACGTACTATCAATAATATTTTATTCAAAAGATTTGTAATCAGCGATTCGAAAAACTCATATATCATCAATAAAAATCGGAAATTTTATTAATTTCGTATATTATGGTTACCATATTGAATCCGCTATTTTAAATTTTGCAAATCTGATTTCAGATTCGTAATCAGCGACCCGGAAAACGTAGACTACCAAATATTTTAATAATTTTCTCAAGGGAAGTTAATTCAGCAGTGAAAGGGTTAAACATTGCTTTTTCATCTCCCTGCCAGCGATGCCAGAAACGCAATCCGATAGCACAGCACAGCATGCGAGAGGTAGCGCACACAAATGAACGACTCCATGTCCGTGAGCGTTCGGAGCTTCGGCCGGGCGGAAGACAGGAGCAGACGACGTCTGTTGTATCTGTCTTCGCCGAGCGATACATATAGATAATAAAGGCGTGCAATTTGCTATTCTGCTCCCACTCGTTCCCGACTGCTCACGCTGGCGACTCCCGACGACGCTGTCGTTGCTCCACGATGAGTGGAAAGGATGGAAGAGACACAGGAGCTCATCGGGAATGAATTTGATCTGTTTCGGTCGAGACTGCCGAGTTTCGAGATTCCCGACTACTCTCGACTATTCCCGAAACGTAGCTAATGTAGCTAAAAAATTTTCTCCTAATTGGACTTAAGGAGAGAATTTTTTTTCGAAAAACTGTGAATTTTTTTAGAGTTCTGATTGCCAGCCGAAGAGTTTTATCGGTTTTCTTTATGACTTGAATCGATTCGAGCAAAAGTGAAAGAGTTCTAGCTCATCAAAGTATCGCAGATGCCGAATTTTCTAAGTCCAATTAAGAGAAATTTGTTCGAAAAACGGTCAATTTCTTTAGAGTTCTGGTTGCCCCTCCGAAAAGTTCTATTCCTCCGATAAGTTCGATTATTGTTAAGAATCGTTGAGTCGCGATCGAAAGTAAAAAAGTTGCAGTCGTTTGAAGTTTCGAAGTGCTAAATTTTCCAATTCCCTCAGAGGTGAACCATTTTTTTTCATAATCTCGGCATTTCGTTAAGAGTTCTTATAGCCCCCCCTCCCGCCCCCCTCCCGCCCCTCAAGAGTTCTATCGATTTTCCTCAAGTATCAAAGTGCTAAAGTTTAAGGTAAAAAAGTTATGGGCTTTTAAATTTAACTTATATTATTTCAAGATTGGAAGGAAATAAGGGTTCGGAAAAGAAATACACACGTTTTATATTATTTTATATTATAAAAATTTCTTTTATATTTTACTACTCTTCTTCGATCTTCTCTTTTACATTTTGATAATTATCAAAAAGTTCATTTAGATTAAATATATCATATAAATTTGCATTATCTAATTGAAATAAATATTCGTCGGCTCCCTCACACCATAAATCATTTAAATCTTTTTCGTTTCTTTGCTTTTCACCTAGTCGATAATAATATTTAGCTCTGCGTTTAATTATATCGACGTATCCCGGCAGTTTTATGCTTGTTTTAAACTGCACTTCTTGGCACATGCACTGTAAAAATTAATATTATTAATATTATTAATAATTATTATACACAAAGTTATTAAATACAAGAATATTACTTACTACAATTGCCGGGACAATGGCTTGGTGCTGGGCAGTTAGTTTCCCCGGCTCTTTATATTTAATTCCGTGCCTCTGCGCCCGAACTTTTCGCCTTTCAGCTATAGAAAAATAGCCCCTTACCCATATTGGTAATATTTGGCGTTCGCATAAGCACTGAAAAGAAACAAAATATGAAAATAATACACACGCGCACAAAATTTTCGAATTACACTTTTTATATTACACTTACAACTATTGCGTACTCCTTGGGTTTATATCGCTTTTGTTCCATTTTATCACTGACTTCCTTTTTCACTTCCTTGTTGGACATGTTGACTGACTGGCTGTCTAACGGTTGACTGTCTGCGGTACATTATTTCAGAGGTATTGCTGGATCGACGTGGTCGTTTATTTCTAAGAGATTTCGCCGGGGGGGGACGAACGATGCGAGAGTTGCCCGTCGGCTGTTCCGAAAGTCGCTATACATTTTTTTTCAGGGTGATTCGTTAAGGGGGGGGAGGGAGACGAATGATTCGAAAGATGACCGTCAGCCGTCCCGAACGGCGCGGTATATATTTTTCAGAGTGGCTGATTGCGTTACGGGCCCTTGTAATGAGATATCCGCAGGCCGGAACCTCGTTTCACGCCTACGTTCGAGTTCAAGATTGCACTTTTTGTCGAGGCATTCCGTTTTCCTACCTACCTTGATCGAATACATTGCTGGAGGCCAACAATAAGAACCAGATTTTTTGCCTGCCTGCGTACCAAACATGCTGTTCACCGTCTCTAGCGTTCAGTTGAAAATAGGGGTTGAAAGTGCGAAGAAATGGCCAAATGATTATATACAGAACCACGGAGTATATAATGTGTCTTTATTTTTGTGGTTTCATTATATTGAAAATTTACATTTTTCGCATTCGAGTTGCATTGTACATATATTTCCGCCTGTGAATCGAGCACAACGAGGCAGTTTTTGTACATTTTGCAAACATTTTTATATTTTATACATTTATACATTTTTCGCTCATTGATACGTATATTTCCGCCTGTGAGTCGAGCATAACGAGGCAATTTTTGTACATTTTACAAACATTTTTACATTTTATACATTTATACATTTTTTCGCTCATATATATATATATATATTAGGTGTAGTAAAAAGAAATCCATTATTTTTCCAATAGATGGCTTTATCTGTATCTCGCGTTGTATAAGTCCGATCGGGTTCCACTAGATGGCGTTAGAAAGATGAGATTTCGTACTAAAAAAATTTTTCTGACAGTTTTGTGATTAGTTGACTCAGCTTGTTTGAGCGCGCGTCAAAGATGGACACTAGCAAAGAGAAAATACGCTATATTTTACAGTTTTTCTTCGATAAAGGCGAAAACGCAAGCCAGGCGGCTGAAAATGTGAATAGTGTTTATGGTCCTGATACTGTAACAGCCAATCACGCGCAATTTTGGTTTCGTCGATTCCGTTCCGGTAATTTCGATGTCAAAGATGCACCACGCACTGGAAGGTCAATTGTCGAAAAAATCGATAAAATCATGGACATTGTCGGGTCCGACCGTCATGTAAGCACTGTTTCGATTATTCAAGAGCTGAAGATTGCACAAAAAACTGTTTGAAACCATTTGAATAAGGCTGGATGCAAAAAGAAGCTCGATGTATGGGTGCCACACGAGTTAACGCAAAAAAACCTCATGGACCGAATTTCCATCTGTGAATCGCTGCTGAATCGCAACAAAATCGATCCATTTCTGAAGCGGTTGGTCACTGGTGATGAAAAGTGGATCACTTACGACAACGTCAAGCGAAAACGGTCGTGGTCGAATCGCGGTGAGCCGGCGGAAACGGTGGCCAAGCCAGGATTGACGGCTAGGAAGGTTTTGCTGTGTGTTTGGTGGGATTGGCAGGGAATTATCTATTATGAGTTGCTCCCCTACGGCAAAACTCTTAACTCGGAACTGTACTGTCAACAATTGGACCGTCTGAAGAAAGTAATCGCCCAGAAGCGGCCAGCTTTGGCCAATAGGAGAGGAATTGTGTTCCATCAGGACAACGCCAGGCCACACACATCGATAGTGACTCGCCAGAAGCTCCGGGAGCTTGGTTGGGAGGTTCTTATGCATCCACCTTATAGTCCGGACCTGGTACCAAGTGATTACCATGTGTTCCTGTCCATGGCGAACAATTTTGCTGGTGAAAAATTCGCTTCAAGAGAGGCTTGTGAAAATCGACTGTCTCAATTTTTTGCCAATAGGGACGAGGGCTTCTATGAGAGAGGCATAATGAAATTACCTTCAAAATGGCAACAAGTTATTGAACAAAACGGCGCATATTTGATCTAAATCGGATCATTCTAACTATGGTAATTAAAGCCTTCAATTTCATACAAAAATAATGGATTTCTTTTTACTACACCTGATATTTATGTGTGTATGTGTGTGTGTGTGTGTGTGTGTGTGTGAGTGTGTGTGTTTGGCGAAACGGCGCTACATCGCGTCAGTCAGAATGATAGCCGGCAGGCGCATGACGTACGATAATTACGCCAACGTGACGACCGGTGGAGGCGGAGACGCAGCGGCGACCGAGAAACGCAGCCGCGCTCTGACTGGTCTGATTTGACGAGCTGGCCACCATTTTCTGCGGTCGCCATTATAGTCTCGATACCGGTCATTAATAACCTAATCTTGCTACCATCGATGACAGCTCTGTCTCTCTCTCTCACACTCTTTCTCTCTCTCTCTCTCTCTCTCTCTCTCTCTCTCTCTCTCTCTCTCTCGATGATGGACAGTTGACTGTTCGGTGAATCATTCTAGCGATTGCTGGTTGCACTTGGTTATTGTAGAAGCTACATCGCCAACACCGTCTATAGTTGCATGATGATAATCATCGTCACACTTATGGTAATCGGCATAACAGGACCGTTCTTGACAGAAACGTCTCATGTTTATACCGTTCGGATACCACAATGTATACGCGTACACTACTAAACCGGTGTTCACAAATAGTACACACGAAGTCGGGTTGTTTTGGCGGCAATTGAACTCCGGTCGCAAAATGCAATATTCCGATATCGATTCGTCGGGATGACCAAGTCGAGCGTTATCGACACTGTCGAATTTACGTTTGCAAATAGGCAACATGGAGCGCGCTGTGCTCTCCGCCTCGGCCTCACTGATTTCGCGATCCCCTCCTACTATTCCTACCTGGTCTATTCCACGCAAATCAGGACACGTGTACGTATATTGTCGATTGCTACATTCGACGTGAAGACGTTTCGGGTTCATTATGTGGAACTTGTTATGCGGTATCCTGATGCTGAAATATGGAAAATCGTACCACGCTACGGCCGAGTTGAAACACAGATCGGTAAAGACACCAGCCATTATAATGCGATTCAATTTCGTGCACAAGTTCTCACGCGCCTCGCGCAAAAACTCGCCGTTATATGTCCACACGACGCAATGTGCATCCAAAGCATCGTTGCGTACGATCACTAGGTACCGCGAATCTCATATACGCGGGTGACCATTCGGCGTTTCGAAAGAACGTTTGCCTCTGATCCACCGGACGTTCCGCGCTGAGATCTGTTGTTACGACGACTCTCCGATCGTCCGAAGTTAGATGATCTACATCGTCGAAGACTTCATTGTGCTCCATCACGCTACGTCGTAAGTCGTCCGGGTCCACGAGAAAGCCGATCTCTTGCGCGAAGGCGCTCCCATCGTTCCACGATTGCGACATGTATTGCACCAGCACACGGCCGTTCACGAGACCTTGCACGGATATATGGAGCGTCATGCATGCGTTGGGCAAAGTACCGCCGTTGTTGGCCAAGTAATCGCGGTCTCGACGCACGCTGATGTGCACGTATTGGAACTCGCGTTTCTGCCGAAGCATCAAGTTCTCTTCGTCCACGGCGTCGCCGCAATAATACGCACAGTCGCCGCCGTTTAACCCACCGAGATTGTTGTCACAAATCGAGTGTTGCTTGAGCGGACAAGAGCCGCATGGATTCGGCAACCACACGGTAATATGCTTATCGTCCTTTCGCTGATACTGCACAAAATCGCGAAATTTTTTGTCTACTTTGCTTGAATTGAGGGCCAAATCGTCGTCATGGCGCTTTTCGCCGTACAGCAGCGATGGCCATTCGGCAAAGGTCGCCTCACGGCAATACGGACCGATGCGATGCTCGTCGTATTCGTCGATCCAGCCGTCGTCGCACTCGCACGAGCCGCTCACGAACGGATCGATCAGCGACGCTCGCGAACGTTCGTCCAGTCTACCGTGCTCATTGCAACCGACATCTCGTGAACATGATGAAAGCGGTCCACTCACGTTGATCATCAGATGCGGATACTTGCACCTGCACGCAAAATTGTACGAATTGTCCATGGAGTTATCGGGTGCATGTCGTCGCAACAATATCCAGTCTGCGTTGACGGCGCGGCACTCGCGTCATGCGCGCCCCAGAGAACTCTTTTTGTCGCCGGCAGTGTCCTGGTCACCGGCCAAATTGTTCTGATCCCGCAAACTCCGAGCGAGACTGACACGCATACAGTAGCCCAAATGCGTCGCCGTGTTCGCCGGCAACACCACATCCTGCCGTTCGACTCATCACGCACCGTCACCGACTCCGACACGTGCGCACATACTCGCATCGAAATGCGCGTCTCGATACATTCAAAGCACGCATGTAGCCGTCGTCTACATTGCATTCCACCGATTGCGAAAAGTCATCGCAGTCTCGAGTGTCGATCGAGCGGCTGGGCAGCGTGATGCCAGCCCAGCTTCGGCTGAACCGCGGCACTCGCTTCTCGGCGAACGCGTCGCGCTCGCGCCGCCATTCATCATCATTCGTGTTATTATTCGTTAGCATCGCTAACGTCATTGTCGCTGTTTGCCCGCCATTCTCATAGTCTCGTTGCCGCCGCCGTAGTCGCTCGAGTCGGCGCGGTTAGATGTCAACGTGCGGATACGCCAAACCAAAATCGCTAGAGCTATTATGCACAATGTGCCGAAAATCGCTACAACTGCGATCGTCACGGCCACGTGTCGCAGTTTTCCGTCATGCGTGCCGGACACATGCGTTCGAGCTCGTTTTACCCCCACACAACTGTTATTCTTCCAGTCGGGATGGAGATGAATGGGCGACTGCATTACGCCGGCACTGGAGTATACAGGGGTAAAGTAGTACAAGTCCATAACTTCAACAATATTTATCAAATCAAAAAATTGTTCGTCAGGAAGTTTCATATTTTCAAGAGGCCTATCTAACTATATAAACGTAAAAACGCTCCGCTTCTCCTTTAAGGGGAAACGGGGGTAACTTCATAATTTTAAATAGAATCCCCCTATAAAACGTTGTATATTTAGATTCTACGGGAAAAAACAAGTAATCTTATCTGAATATTGTTTGGAAAATGCTTCTATCAAAAGTTATGCTATCAAAAGTTATAAGCATTTAAACCTTTAGCGATCTCATTCATGATCGAACTCCATTGACACAAAGTTGCGTTCGCGATACAACAAAAAGAAAAAGACCTTAGGGTAACATAAACGCAATTAACATATGTTACGTCCTGCAGATTTAACTAACAAAATTTTCTTTTCCTCTCGCGGATTTATATTCTCCTAATATAACTATAATAGGAATATATACATATATAAATATAAATTAGGAAACAGACCCATCTGGCGAACAGCCGTCGCGCCAATGAAAGGCGATTCGGGAAATTCTACATCAGGAAACAGTGCCCTGTGTAAAAATCTACGTTTTCGTTTAAAGTTTATATCTGGGTAGTGTTCGCCAAGCGTGTCCGTCGTCCTAGCTATAAAAATTTGAAAACTCCGCGCTAACAAACCTTCAGTGAAACAAAGCAACTCAGAGCACTCCTGCTCTAAAACTTGAAANACAGCCCGCCAAATAGTCAACATTACGTCATCATTGAAACCAAACGACGGTAGAGTCGAGCGACACATTTCGATTCGAGATGCATCGCTCCGCTATGGCTCGACCGATCGGACCGTGTACTGTGTTAACAGCAGGCTCTAAAGCCCAGATCTTGCAGCCATTCTTCAACCTTTTCAACTACCCCACGAGATTGCACGGCTGCTGAACGAATATGACTCTCCGCGCGCAAATATTTCGACCGATGGCATTCTGATAAATGTGCAAGCACATCACGGTCATCTTTTGTCATGGTGTTTCACATGCGCCAACACGTACGAAAAGATAAAATTGCGGCAGAGCGTCGAGCTGATCGTATCGTGGGACTTGAACGAATTGCGCTCTCGCGAAATCGTATTGGCCGTGCGACTACACGCCGTATCAAACGCTGTCGTGACGGACGATTCGAGCATCACAACTTTGCAATACACGGTTCAATCTCGTCGACTGATCACTGTGTGGCAACAACAAAGCTCGTTGCTCATTGTGGATAATGTCTCGGAGATGATGATTCTCGATACTACTGTCACTGCGAGCGGTGCCATTGTTCGATTGGCGAATTCGAATACGTCGCGCTCGGAACGATGCGCTTCGTTCGATGGCGTAGCGATAAAGACGAAGCCGACTCAACCAACAAAGTCATATCGGTCTTGGCGAATATAAGATTTCCAATATGTGCCGAACGCGAACGCTTGTCCAGGCGCCAAAAGCGACCACCGCTATCTCATGTAAGAAAAAAGAACAAATAAACTTGCAATAATATGACATCCTTCACTAAGCTTCTCCGTTAGTCCCTATCCCCTGTGCGTGTAGCATGGAATCAAAGATTTTGCAGATTCGCACAATACAACGCGACGCGCAGTTTCTTATTGACTAAACCCTCTGAAACGACGGCGGTCGTATCATCGACTGACACCATAGCTCTCGTTGTTACTGTCGTTGCGCGCCGTTGCTCTCTTTCATTCTCATGCGTACGATAAACCGAACGAAACGCAGTGCGCTTTTGTGTTCGTCCAAGCGAGAATTTTGCACAATTATCACCAAGATGTGCAAGGTCGCATCCGGTACTATGGCCGTTGCCCAGCTAGCCGAGTGTGACTTCAGAACTACTCCGTATTATAGGTTAGGTTCCGACATATACTTTTCGCATCGCTCGCGTTCGCACGCGCTTCGTTCGATCGAGTCGAGTCGACCGAACGAAGCGCGAGATCGCGCAAAAAACCACCCGTTCTATATATGTTATGGAAAATACCGGAGTATAGAGTAGTAGCCCCTGGTCCTATTGTATCTCTGACTGCTCTGTACTACGGTACGTACAATAGTACCGGCGCGCGCCCGGCACGGCTAGGTACGTACTGGAAAATTGTACAACTTGCACAGCAGAGGGGGGAGCTTTCCTTGTTGATTGGTCGAAAATCAGAGTGGTGGGGAAACTTCCTCCAATCAGGTACAATATTCCCCCACCACGGCGCCAGTCGGGGTATTTAACGGAACGCTGCACGACGTCTTACTGTTGTGACCCGGATCGCGATATTGACGATTTTTGATATATCATACGTTATAGCGCTGGTGATTTTTGCTTGGCGTATCCGCACGTTGACCGCAATTCACCTGCGGCGAATCCAGCGGCAACGCGACGATGAAAAAATGGCTGGAAAACGACAACAACGCTCAATGCGCAAATGTCGAGCTGGCGTGAACTGAGTCGAGCCAACTGAACGTGCACGTGTCGTGGAGAACCGCAATCGGTCGTTGCGCATATCTGATGCATAGCAACGTTTCGCGACAATCGGAATTATGTTCGGAGCGGAACGCCAATGGACAAGTTTGGACAGTTCTATGGGATGTACGAAATGTATAAAATAAACACTTGTTATTTGTTCCTCAATATGTATGTTTATTCCATCTGTTCGGTCCATGTGTTACTCTCATGTGCAAAAAAGAAACGAACGAGAAAAACACGCCTAAGATCAGAAGAAAAAAAAACGTGCCGCTGCTGACCGTCGTGGCCGTCTGGCCGGCCGGGGTTTACATCCCGCGTCGACGTCGAGCCACGGCCGCTGCGAAGGGGCATTTCGGGAACCAGAATTTGTGTTGTTGCAATGGATCGTCTTCAGCGTCCCAATCGCTTATTCCACCGCCGCAGTAGTAACAGATTGTAGTATCGCGTCTGCCCGTGTAAAAAAAAACCCGCAGACGAAAGTTGCGTCGCCGTCTGTGTTCTCGACTCACAAGGCCACGTAGCGAATGTTGCTCTGCGCGCAGAGAACGTAGTATACTCGGGATGCTGCGAATCCGTGAGAACACCGCTGATGAGATCCACATCGTGCCGATGAGGTTCCGATTCAAACTCAACGTCGCCCTCCTCGACGAATTGTTCTTCCCGGCGCTCGTTGAGCCGTTCTTCCTCCACGTCGCTGATCAGTTCATAGAAAGTGTAGTTACGCTTGTCCGTAGTCGTGCGATGGCGAAATATGGCCAGAGCACCACGTCCGGCAGGTTATACCGAAGACTGATTTCACTCTGTTCTCTTGATGGATACGGTGACATTGAATTCATCACCGTCGTTGTCGTCGTCGTCGTCGCCGACCGAGAATATTGATGACAGCGAGAGTACGTTCGTCGTGAACGAACAAGCAGTGTGTGGTGAACTCGTGTCCAAATGCTCGTATATGCATTAGGTACTTGCTTCGCCTTCTCAGGGGTTCCACCAAATCCACCAAATTGTTCACACAGAGCGACGGCGGTGGAGGTTGCTTGGAGCAGCGTTCATCTGGCGAATTGGCGAGAAGTGCAGACTGCGGACTAAACGATGTGTCTACTGCGGCGGACGTGTTTTAGGTCGCCGCGCCGTGCCGGTACCCCTGTTCGGGCCGCTACTTTGCCCAGCATAATCGACGCCTCGATTTTGACCGTATCGCGCATTCAGATTAGGTCGCTCCATTATCGTCGTCTTGAATCAATATTTCTCAGATTACGTGACTACAAACATGCCGATTACCGACCGAAAGCACTCATCATGCTGGTGGGGTGGGGTGGGGGGCCGGTTACGCACCAATGCACAGCGTAAGGTTCGACCATGAGTTGTGACCGGAGAAGCAGTCGTAGCCTGCGGCGATTTCATCCGTATCGCCGTCCTCTTCTTACGACAGAAGGGGCTCAGGTTCCCTCCGGAAACGCGCCGTCAGCTAGCGAACCTATCGTGACGTACGATAGCGACGGTTCGGATCATCTTCAAACATCTGCGCGTTATCGAGACTTGGTGACTGCAGTATGCAATCTTGTTAGCGGGAAATCAGTTGAGGCCGGTCACGCTGTAGTTACAGCCACCATCGAGTCATCAGGTCATCAACCTACGAACGGACCACGAGTTACGAAAATGTCTAAATGCGAACGCAATCGTACCTCAGTGGCGATTATTGAATCGCTTTGTATCCGTGGTCGGCAGCAACGATGACGAAGAGGAAGAAATAGAGGAGGAGGAGAAGAAGAAGAAGAACGGTAGCGGCGGTAAACAAGGCGGCGGCGGCGGCGCCAGTAATGGTGCGCCTACAGAAATGTCCACGCTGGAGCATAACCATCGCACGGTGAATGCCATGACGGTACCGGCCTTGATCGAGCTGGGCGGCCGTTTGTATGACGCGGGCTATTCCCGCGCATATATTCGTAGTCTTTGGTACGTCGTGCGCTCGGTGAATCGTAGAGCGCACATGTCGCTGTTGAACGGTCTCGAGCGAGCTGTGGATGCACGACGCAATGACCGCGAATTGGCCCTGGCTGAACTTGCGAGCGAGAATGCACCAGCGCGGCGCAATGATCCCAACCAAGTCAAGCGTCGACTCGGCGATCGGTCGCTCAAAAGCGACGGTCGATTAACATTTCGAGAAAATGAATTCGTATCGACGATGCAAGCGGTGAGACGGTCGATAGTAACGGGATGTGCGCCTGCCACAACTTGTCGGCGTCGTGAGACGTTTGCCGAGCGAAACGCGCGGAATCACTTGTTTCTCTATGTATTTTACATGTTGGCTCTGACGGGTAAGCGCCTGAGCGATATAACGGTGCTGGATGCGACAATTGCGACAACTGCGCGACCGCGGAGTATGCGTGATCACGGTGTACAAGACGCGCAAACTGGGCAGGATCGAAGTGGGTGAATTGTTACGACCTTCCGCTGAACGCAAAGCCGTCCGCGGCGACGGCGACGGCTACGATTTCCTTTTGCCTTTGGACACACGTATCATATTGAACACGTTCCTCTCGTGGGTGGAATGCGGCGAGCTCGAGATTCCGTTCGATCGGGAGCACATGCGGCGAGTGCTACACGAGCGTCTGGACCATTTGTACGAAAATTTGTTCTCCAGGCCAGATCACGCGGATTGAGCTTTCACGTTCTCCGTCGCATTTACGCTGGCTATCGTTATCTGCAGGGCGCTACGCTCGATCGTATTCAGGAGACGCTTGATCACGCCAGTCGCTGGCAAACCAATAGCTACGTGAACGCGTGCTTGTACGAAATTACTAACGAGGAATGCGGCGCGACGGCGGCGGCCAGGCTCGCAACGCGAGCGAGTGAAATCTAATCTCGGGAAGATGAACGAATTGAACTAAAAGCA
This sequence comes from Harpegnathos saltator, assembly GCF_003227715.2. Lineage (NCBI taxonomy): Eukaryota > Metazoa > Arthropoda > Insecta > Hymenoptera > Formicidae > Harpegnathos > Harpegnathos saltator. The sequence goes on from NW_020230206.1 coordinate 112,118, forward strand.
AGGCGTTACATTACAGCTCCGCGCTGGTCGTCCGTCATGTCTGTCACGGGGAATTGTTCAGCTCGCCCGAATGGACGACGATGCCGGCCAGACGCTGGAGGACTCTGAAGACCTGGATAGCAGTTATCGTATATACAGTGTTGTACAGTGGGATTGATTTTGCCGACAATAGCGACTCGATGACAAATAGGAGCACCTCGAAGGACAAGGTCATCTTGTGGTACGTTAGATTGCGTTACCACGAGTCTATCTCTCTCTCTCTCTCTCTCTCCCGTTCTCTCTCGCGTTCTCTCTCCCGTTCTCTCTCCCGTTCTCTCTCCCGTTCTCTCTCCCATTCTCTCTCTCTCTGTTGATAGGTTTCGACACTCCGCTCAGCGTCGTCAAAAATCTTTTGACGACGTCGTCGCTCTCTATTGCACTATATCTATCTCGTCGTGTTTCGGAAACGGCATCGCTTCCCGATGTGCAAGTTCCCGATTACGACGACGACGACGAGTTAAGGCTACAGTTGAGGATGACGCAGAGCCAGTAGCTAGACGCATACATCGCGTTTCATCAACGAAACCAATGACGAGCTGATCATTTGCATCGCGTGACATATTGGAAGACTAAATTTAGCGACGTTGAAGAACTAATGCTAACAATGGAAAACGAATGGGAAGAGGATGCTAGAGACGATCACAGTGCCATTGGAAGACGTGCTGGACGAACTTACCAAAGAGAATAAGATAAGATGGCTCTGGTGATGTACGATTTGCTTTATCATCGGTATCCGAACAAAGAATTAGCTCGTGCATACCGATCATATTCGATGAAATATTGAAAAAACTCCAAGTGCGCTATTGACACCTCGGTCATCGTTGTCGAATTCATCGTCGTCGTCGTCGTCGTCGTCGTCGTCGTCGTCGTCGTCAACTTTTACTGCCGCACATTTTATCGACGTATTTAAGCACAGCTAATTCGTATCAGCCGTCTACCTCGCAGTGGCAGCTGCCGGTCGCTGAGCCGTTGCAAGATCGACTCTCGGCGGTGTTAACTGAACACCTACCGCCGCAATTATCACAAGTGCCACTTGAGCAACTGCCGCCGCAATCATCAAAAATGCCACCGCCATCATTGTCCATATTGCTTGAACGATTACCAGAAACGATAATAAATAAAAACGATGCTACGACGGTCAAGACAACGGTGACTGGTGTATCACCGCAACTGATCGACCATAATGGGAGAATCTCTTCCGTTCGTAAACGAAAGGTTAAGCCGGTCGTCAAAAAGCAATCACACACGAAGCAACTACGAGCGAAGCAATCGTGCAAGATGGCTGTATCGAAAAAGATTATGTCCAAATCGAGAAACAAAGGAAAAATGGCTAAACGAGCATCGTTATCGTCGTCGTCGTCGTCGTCGTCGTCACGAACCGTCGAGTTGGCGAAGGAGATCGCTGGCGAACGCACGCTGAGGAAGAGAGAATTGTCGGAAGCGGTCGAACATCAGGACGACGTCGTCCGACCGCAAATTGAACGACAGAAAAGACATCAGAGACGCGGTGAAACTCTGGACGATATGCCACTCGCGGATCGTTGGAACCTGCGACCAAAATTGCCCACAGCGTTCAAATTCTTTCTGAGCTCGACAATAGTCAAGGCAATGTCCGATCTACCCGCGTACATTGAGAAACATTTGAGGCCGCCGACAGTGACGTTGGCTGCCAGCAAGGCGTGGATGCGAGCAATCGAGCGCATGATCGAAATGGTTAACAAACGGATGACATGTATTTGTGAAAAGAAACGAACGTGGGAACAGGTTTCGACCGTCGGTCGACAATTATTGTTCGACAAGTACAAATTGCTAATGTTTCTGTACAAATTGTTTCGGTCGGCTCGGTTTGACGTGAAGGCGCTCGGTCGTCTGATCAATGACCCACCACGACCGATATATAGCGGTGCGCTATTGGGCAGTTCCGTGATCGAACGCGTCATTCATTGCATCTTGTCGCGCTTGCAGCGGATTAATCCGGAATTACAATTCAACGCTGTAACGTTTCCGCCAAAAGCGCGCGATATATTGCGCATTATCGCCGACCAATTGGGGATACGTATATTGAAACGTGTCCAGTATAACAATTTCGGCGAGCGTATCAGCGAGGAAAAACTCATGACTCCAGCACTGTCACCACGTTACAACACGCTCAACGATGCGCAGGTGTCAGTTGATCCGTTGTACCATCCTACATTCCTGAAAGATTGCGCGAGCAGCGGCAGCAACGAGATATCGCGGCTACACATTCGAGAAGATGCCGCGTCGCGAAAGAATCGATTGCCGTACTCGCCGACGACGTTTTCGCACTTGATCGTTTCTAATCATATCTCTCCGGTGAAGAACAACGCGGCGTGTTTGAATGCGTTCAACGCTCAAGTGTTTGACGCTCTCGCCAACATTGTGCAGTACGCGGTATCGCATCGACGCGATTTGATGCGACCTTCGGGCAAGATAAATATCAATCTGAACGAGAAGGAAATTTCGAACGCGAGCGAATTATTGTACGACGTACGTGTCGTGCTCGATGATGTGCACACTCGCGTGCTGGTGCCAAAGCCCGAACGTTTATTTCAACACGTAGTCGTTGATTTAAATATAGTACACACTCAGTTGAATCGAATGCTACTATCGGTGTTCCCTAGCGGCTTTGTCGGCATCAGGCATCATTCGTCCAACAACGATAACCTAACGACGACGTCGACGAGTCGTCAGTCGTCGTCGAACTCGCGAGTAGAAGTGAGAAGAGAGAAACTCGAAAAGGAAGTTGATCTTCCGCCACAGTCAACGCCAGAGTCACGAGTGCAAAGTGCCAAAGTGAAAAGAGATCGGCAGCTCGTGTCGGCTCGTGCCGGAGCCAAGAGTCCAGCCTGCGTCGAGTCTGCGGCGATGATGAGAAAGAAAAGGATTGTAAAAAAGAAGTGCTCTGGATGTAGCGATTGCTGCTGATGCACAATCGTCATCACAGCCCTTTTGTTTGTAGCCCAACCACTTTACCACAGCGTTTATTTACCAATCTTACTACAATCTTTACGCTCGCGCTCATGTAAATCTTTTCGACGGATTTCGATGGATGAGCACTGATGACTTGACAATAGAAAGCAGCTGTCTGTCAACAATTTGCTGCCGCTGCAAAAAAGTAACAAGATGTTGCGCTGTGACGACGACATAACAATCCAGGAATATTCTTTCTGCGGTGGCGTGGGTTCTCTCGCTGACGCATCGCTCCCTGTGATGACTAGCGAGTGTTGCGTATATTAGCGGCATACAAACGCAAACAGTGGCAAACTACCGTCGCAACTGTGGCAACTCTACCGCCACCGTGGCAGCGTCGCACGTCTCGATTACACGCGAATCTCGAGCGAAAAGAACCAGTAAAGGCAGGCAAGAACAGCGTTGTCGTCGTCGCTTGTCATTTGACGACAACGAAGGCAACGCTACGCAACGCGGTGATCCTTGGATCTTGCAGGCGATCGATGCTGCCCCGATCAATACTCAACAACTCGACCGACTTTCTAGCCAAGAGGCACGCTCGTGGTTTGCAGACTCGAGCATCGGAGGCGGAGCCGGTGTCAATTGCGCGATCGAAGCGCTCGGGTGTTTCGTGCACACCACCGCGAACAACGATGCATCCGCTATTGCTGCTGCTGATGCTCCTGCTCCTACTGCCGCTGCTCCTGCTGCCGCTACTGCTGCTCATACTGCTGTTGCTGCTGTTCCTGCTGCTGCTGCTGCTGCTGCTGCTAAATCAAACTTGGATAACTTGGCTGCGATGGCGGTGCCACCTCCGTACGAGTACTGCAGCGCGTCCATGTTTAATCAGGCGCGAGTTGGCAAACGAGTAGACGATCTCGTCACGGAAAAGGGCGGGACCGTAAAAAATATCTTACAATCGAGCAAAAGTTTTGTGCATTATTTGACAACGTATCCATTGCGCAACACACTCAGAGGTTACATCAAATCGCCATACTTGTCTCCGAGCCACATCGCATTACCGTCTATACACGCAGAGTGAATATTTTCGATCGATCGTGAGCGGGACAATCGTGCGGGTGTATTGCGCTTCAAACCGCCGAAATGCCGCGATTGCACGCGACATAAACGGCAACGGTTGAGACAATGCTGTCGTCGTCGTCGGTACGACGACGAGGGGAAACGCGGCGGCGGCGGCAGCAGCGGTAGCGGCAGTGACCGTCGATGCTGCTTGCCTTGGCCCGACGAGAGCTTCGAATGGTGTTTTGACGTTTCGAGAAAAAACTTTGGTCTTGTGATGAAGCGTGATCCGTGTATTCACAACGGTAGCGTGATGCGTATAAGTCGAGTGTACGGCGTTAGTATCTCGTAATGTGGAATATTGCGACGCCATTTACGTTTCGCCGTTCGTGTTGAAAAATCTGAACGCGGATTTCGACGGCGACGCTGTCACTGTCATAATTGTTCGCGGGATTGAAGCGTCGCTAGAGATCGAGGAATGTATGAATGAAACCGGTCCAGAGCCGTACAGCTGTACGGCTGTACGGCTCTGGACCGCATTTTACGTTCTGTCAGTCCCTGATCTTTCGTATCTTTCGCCGTCTGGCATTCGATGACGAGACGGACGAACGACGCGCTTTTCGAGACTCCTCGAATATATCCGCAACTTTGGCCCGTCGTATACTCGTGTCTCGCCTCGACCTGTGGGAGGGATGCGATGACGGGAGAGCACGGGCTCGAGCTCGCCGCATCTTTGGTCACTGGTACGACTGTTACATCACTGTGCTAGCACACGCGTGGAATTGCGGAGGGGATAGCAATGGCCACGTTGATCCACTCAATCCCGAGCACGGGCAGCGAGCCGTGGAACCACCTGAACACGAGTCGTCACTGAGCCACGCCACCAAGAATGATGAAGATGAAGAGTGGGGAGAAGAGTACGGTGACGTTGCAGTCTGGCGTGGACTACCGATATTAGATTACACACTGTCATTGGCTGTCGTGCGTGGAGCGACAGACACCGAGGTAATCGATGACATAACGCAGTCTGTAATCTCCTCCTCGTTCGACGATGACGCTGTGTTTATGGATGCATCGCCCGCGTGTCTTGTAAATTGGCTCATTGTGCACTCTGGCGCGAAAGCGTCACCGCACGAACTTCGACGCCTGTGCGACATTTTTCAACGAGAAAGCTGTAATGGCTCTGCGACGAGCTCCGCCGATGACGATGATAGCGCCGCGACAACAAGCGACCGCCGCATGATGCCGCCGCATATAGTAGCGTCGCACGCTCATTTTTTCAGCCTCTTCCCCTGGACAGGGAACTCGAGTATCGTCGATATCTGGACGATTTCATTTCGGTCAGCAAAAATGTGCCCAAAACATCGTACTTTGCTAACGGACTGAAATGGGTGGTACAAACGTGTGACGTGAACAACGGCGACCTGCTGATGAAAGGACATTTGTTACTGAGCAATCTGGATTACTATTTGCGAGACGTGGAACGTGATTTTTTGTTACCTATGTAACACTACTGTAATTGTAACACTATTGTAATTGTAATAATCGGTTTTTATTTTGGATCTCTAATAAAGAAATGCAATATCGAGAGAAAAAAAGGGTCTTTATTCTTTGCTCGTCATATAGATCCGCGAAATACATCGTCCCAACCATTGTACCAAGCGCACCGTGTCGTAACGCATTTCCGCAGGTATATCTTCGAACATACGAAGCAACGGATTCGCGAAGCTTCGCGTAGCATCGCTGCTCGACTTTTTCGCATCTCCTTCGTCGTTGGTTGTTCTCTCTACGCCCGGTTTGATCGACGACGACGATGACGACGACGATGAAGACGACGACGACGACGACGATGACGACGACGACGAAGACGACGACGACGGCGATGACGACGACGACGACGACGACGGTGACGACGACGACGACGACGACGAAGACCTTTCCAAACAAGTCATTGTTTTTCCGGCGACGACAAACCGGACGTGTTTTCTTCGACGTTGAGGGAGCACCGTGGCAAGGTCCTTGCACTTCGAAAAAGAGAAAGCGTCGCCATCGCGCTGTCGCCGCTTTCGTCCGCGCCTCTCCGTGGCGTACGAGGCGAGCGTTGTGAACCATCGCGACCTCTCGCTGTCGAACAAAAGAGCGCGTCCGCATGTTCGATCGATTAGCTCGCATCGCGAAGGCGTTGCATCGCAATCACAGCGAGTGGCGTTCAAACTTTGCAAGTTGATCGTCATCATCGATTCCGATCGCCAAGTTCCGATTGCGACGGTAAAGTCCATCGTGTCTTCTTCTTCGTTAAAAATGCCGCTGCTGGCTAATCCAACGTTGAATGAAGAGAAAGAGTCCAATTTCGTTTACGTGGACGTGGATTGCGCGTTGTGCAAGAGACATCTAAGTGGAGATATCAGTGTCGTAGATGATCGTTGCCCGCTACTGAACGACGATATTCGCAGAATGCACGAACTAGCGTTAATCTCGGACGTCCAGTCGGCACTGATTGCCGCCGATTTGAGCACCGCGTGGATCACTACTCGAGAATCTGGAGCATTACGTCACGGATATCACGTGTACGCGCGTGACGACGACGCACGATTCGAGCAAGCATTGCACGATATACGTCAAGTATGCAGCGGCTACGACGATGATTGCGGAGATGAAAATAACAGCAGCGAGTATGTGCTCTTCCGATGCAAACACGACAACACGTCAGCCAGATATCAGCGAGTTCAATGAAGAGTACTCTGTGTACATTATCGTAACGCAATGCGGCAGTAACGAGCAACGGCATCGCGTTTACAGTCAATTCAGTCCGTTTGCGAGAGGAATGTGTTTCGCGCTCGCAGACGGAGTATCGCGCTCATGACGCACGACATTTATTGATTCGTTTCTCGTGAAGCTATCGCTACCTAGCTCGTATGATCTTGAGAGCGGGGCCTATCGGGGCGCGACATGTCGTAGGGGTCGTTTGTTGTTTCTTCAGGTTCAGACAGGAGAGGAAAGAGCAACAAAACGCAACGAAAATATTGGTGATTTAGCAATGATTATAAAGAAATAGCTAAAAATTGCGAAACACGAAGAGGCAGTCAGTGAGGGAACGAAGTAAGTGAGTCGCGCGCACGGCGTGCACGTACAGAAATGGAACCGATGGACATTGAAAAAGAGACTACTAATGACACAATATCCGGAGCGTAACTCCCAAATTAAACACAAATCCCAATTTTTTATTACATCATCTCTTTCTAGCAATCAATCTGAACAACTTTCGTTCGAAACATTTCTTTATTTGCCTAATATTTTTTTAGATGTTTAAGGAAAACTCTCTCAACATTTAACTTATGATATATCGCTAACTATTTGTCGGAAAAAAAGTGGTATAAGACTTTTTTATTTCATTTGGTCCCTACAATATATTGCTACAATAGTGCCCTAATTTTTTGTTAACTTATTGACCTTTGGAAATTTCAAAATCATCAAATTAACAAAAACTCAGGGCATTATTGTAGCAATATATTCTAGAGACCAAATAGAATAAAAAAGTCTAATACCACTTTTTCTTCCGATAAATAGTTAGCGATATATCGTAAGTTAAATGTTGAAAGCGTTTTCCTTAAAAATAAAAAAAATATTGGGTAAATAAAAAAATGTTTCGAACAAAAGTTATTCAAGCTAAATGGTAAAATAAGATAATATAATAAAAAATTGGGGTTACTATATAAGAAAAGCAATGATCAGTGAATATTTCGAAAGCGGCGCCATTTGTAAACAAAACACTATCGCTGTCTTATGTCTCCTTTGAAATTATACAACGTTTGTCTGAAACATTTTCTCCTAAAATGTCGCGTTTGCAAAAAGTGCGTGGAAGGGAGACTCGAATGACAGCGTAGGACGGCCATTTATACGGTACCGTAGGGCAGCCATTTATACGGGATCGTAGGGCAACCATTTATACGGGATCGTAGGGCAGCCACTTATATGGGAGCGTAAGGTAGCCATTTATACGGGAGCATGAAGCTGAAAAAGTTATCAAGTTTTTCTTAAATATTTAAAAAATATTAGACAAATAGAAAAATGTTTCGGACAAAAGTTGTTAAAATTAGTTCGTAGAAAAAGGTGATAAAATAAAAAATTGGGGTTACTATTTAAGAAAAGCAATGATCAGTGAATATTTAAAAAGTGGCGCCATCTATAAACAAAGCACTACGGCTATCTTATGTCCCCTTGGAAATTATACAACTTTTGTTGGAAACATTTTTTCATTTGTCTAATATTTAAGAAAAACGCTTTCAACATTTAACTTGCGATATGTCGCTAACTATTTGTTGGAAGAAAAAGTGGTAATAGATTTTTTCACTTTATTTAGTCTCTAGAATATATTGCGGCAATAGTGCCCTAATTTTTTATTAACTTATCGACCTTTGGAAATTTCTAAATCGTCAAATTAACAAAAAATGGGACGCTACTCTAGCGATATACTCTAGAGACCAAATAGAATAAAAAAGTCTAATACCACTTTTTCTTCCGATAAATAGTTGGCGATGTATCGTAAGTTAAATGTTGAAAGCGTTTTCCTTAAAAATAAAAAAAATATTGGGCAAATAAAAAAATGTTTCAGACGAAAGTTGTTCAAATTAACTGCTGGAAAGAGATGGTGTAATAAAAAATTTGGATATCCATTTAAGATTTTTATATTGATCTTGACTGGACTTTTCAAGGTTACCCCAAGGTCAAATTCATAGCTCTAGTAAATAGATTCTTTGAAACCCTATAACTTTTGTTTGAAATATTTTTCTCTAAAATGTCGCATTAAGGGAAAAATCGGGTGACCCGGATGGTCTGAAACACCCGGTACAGCGCGCGTCCATATAGCGCGCATCGTTATCATGATCGCTCTCTAGCTATCTATCCCCTCTCTCTCTCTTTCATATTCCTCTCTCTCTCTCTCTCTCTCTCTCTCTCTCTCTCTCCCTCCCTCCCCTCTCATTCTCCTTCGTCGCATTCATCGCAAGGACATTCAGCTGAGGAATTATCGTGGAGGGAGAGAGCGGGGGAGAATGTAGAGCTCTTTATTGATTGTGCTTTATTTAGAGAAACCTGACATCATTTTTGTTCACGTTATAATGCAAATAAAACATGTCAAATGTATAATTGTTCCGTCTATTTCTTTCTGTTTCTCCTCTTCTTATTTCTCCTTCATATGACATTGGTGCGGCTTCGGGACGACAGGTCTGATTGTCTCACTCGTAGAAGAAACGGCGTTGGTTGCCGGCGAGTAGGTAATAGGAAAAATAAACGACGAGACGAGTAGTTTTCGTAGTAGAACAGACTGGACACTATCGACGATCTGTCTGTTGTGTCATCGCGTTGTCATCGTGTCGTCATCGCCCAGTCTGTCCCCCCCCGTTAGCACGCACGTTCTTTTTCATGTACGTCAAACTCGTAAGTATGTTCTGAGAGCGGCGATGGCAGCAGTGAATTCGTCCACGATAACGAAATTTGCCCTGGACACGGAAGCAAGATTTTTAAGCGGCCGTCTCGAAAAGTACACTGCGCTTTTGGCATACGTGCGATCCCGAGTCGAAACAATCGAGCAATTGATGCCGTTTCTGCAGGATGGCTCAACGGATACGCTGCCTCTAGATTCCGCAATGTGGCCAATCGTGGAGAAATGCGATCGCTTTCGCGCCACGATGTGCGAGAACGCAATTCATGCCTATCGAATTATATCCATCGCCCGAGCGTACTCGTTTCCTATATCTCTCCGTGAAATCGAACGTTGTATGCGCGATCGTTTGGGTGAACCATGACTGCTTCGACATGACGAAATTTGCGACGCTACTGTAAATGTGTTCGTCAGATCGCCGCTACCACCGCCACGGTGTGTACAGCGACGATCTGACGACAACGACGACGAGCGTCTTCTCCAACGACGCCGTACTTGGGATCGAGAGCTGTACGTACGTGTGGGAGATGAATTGCGCGATTTAAAAACCTGGAGGCATCGATACCTCGCTCTGTTGGAAACGAAAGAGTGCTTTGCGGGAAACAACGCGCGGATCCGATCGACTGCAACGTCAATTCGAACAATTATACACGCAAGCGATAGACCGATTTGAATCTCTGCACATAACGTGCAATGGAGCACCTCTGAAAAAACCACTTCAGGATTTTCTGTCACGAACGAAAGAATCTCCAGAAAATGACAACGATTGCAGCATCGTGTCGCAAGCTCGATTGGATATCGAGCGCGACGCGGCCAATTTGTTAGCTGAGGCTAGCGCACTGTCCAATGTGCTGTCGCGACTCGACGGCGGTAGCGACTCTGAATATTATACGCTGTGGTTGCACGAACATACGCGAGACTTGGAAGAATGCGCTCAGACTGTCGAGACTCAACGCAATCTAGTTTATGAACAACGGTGTGACTCTCTCACGCGCGAAATCGAGTCCCTGGAATCAACCCGTCAGTCAATAGCTGAGATTCGATAAAGCCCTCATGATCGAACGAGTACACAATCATGTTCGCGCGATATCGTCGGGCGCGACGTGCGACATAATTATGCGTACAAGCAAATTGCGCGCATCCAATAACACAAAAGACTCGCAATCGGTCAACATGTGGCATCGCATCGTGAATCTCGTACGACAGGCGGCATTTCGCGACACCGGTCGAGCTGCGATTTCGGAACGCGATGTTGAGTGTCTTCGCGAGAGTCCGTATCCGAGCGTCGCCACGTCCGGACCTCTGGCTTCGATGATCGCCCGCCTCTGCGACGAATGGTACGATCGACAATTGACACATTGCTCCGGCCGTCACGATCCTTCACTGCCGCTGAGAGGACCGTTCGAAAGCGCGAGCGACCACGCGATCAAACGAGCCAAGGCGGCCAATAGATCACGCGATATTCTCGTAGCATTCTTGTACAAGCATCCAGAGGCGATTCGAGCGATGAGGCGCGCACTGCATAATAATCATTGGCGCGATTTGAACGCTACTTTGGCCTCCTTCGACGATAATGCAACAGCAGCGCGTGACGAATGGACGGCGCTGCAACCTCGCTTGGATCTGTTGCCCCTGGGTCTCGTACGATGCATCATTGAACTCTTTGATGTTCAACGAGATTTGGCAAAAAACATGCGGCTGAAAAAGATGACGCCAGCAGTTACGCCTCTCTATCGAGCTCAACGAGCGAAGCCAATGTTCGATTGTCATCTACGTACCGTACGAGACGCAATAGCGACATCGACTCGTCGGAGGAGCAACGTCGGATCCAGGCTGCGATTCTCGATGGCGAGGCTACATGATCGATCGACGTACAGATTGAACGTCAACACGCGCGCGCGCGCGTTACACATCGTCGACTGGGAACCCGTGATCCGATATGAATATTGTCTTTTCCGGGTTAACATATTGCAGATATCGATCCAACGGAGCGGAACTGAAATCGATCTCTTTCTCTGCGACGACAACCGCTGATGACTGCGTGGAGATGATGGCCGCGATTGCGACACGACGCTACTGATGCTGCTGCTACTGTTGCTGCTACTACTGCATTGATCACTATCGTCATTAGAGCAATGATCGTACGTGAGAAGGCAAACCAGACCAAATGATATGATCAATGCAAATATCGCCGAGAATGCCATCGCTAGCCATACGAAAGGAAGACTATGCGCACCAACCGCCACGATAGATGAGGCGCGAAAATATTCGTCGAGCGACAAAAAACCCTTGTTATTTCCCATAGTGTCGATGGCTTATGCCTATTGCGTACGTCGCCGCGCAGGCATGTAATGTAAAGAGAAAAAATGCTACGGGGTGTTTCATTTTAAGTGACATAATCGATTATCTCGCGAATCGATAATTTTATTGAAAAATTTTTCGAACAAAAGTTGCATGGCTTGAAGGGGGACACATGATGGAAATGTGGACTTTACCTTGAGCGACCTTGTCAAAATCAGGTCAAGATCATTAATGTTTTTTTTTAAATAGAAATCTCTACTTTTTATTACACATTCTTGTAGCTTATCTCGAGAGCTTTCCAAAACACTATAATAAAGTTTCATCGAGTACTTTCCGAGTTGAGTACTTTCTGAGGCTTGAAAGTTAAGGCAAGACCGATCACACTGATCCGGCCAACTAAGGCAAGACTTACCAACGGCTAAAGGCATATCCAAATTGATCTTGCCTTAGTTAGCCGGATCAGTGATCGGTCTTGCCTTAGTTGACCGGATCAGTGATAGGTTTTGACTTAAATTTCAAACCTCGTAACTCGGAAAGTATTCAATAAAACGTAACTTTATTATAGTATTTTGGAAAGCCCTCGAGATAAGCTAGAAAAATATGCAATAAAAAATAGGGGTTTCCATTTGAAAAAAACATTAATGATCTTGACCTGATTTTGACAAGGTCACTCAAGGTCAAGTCCACATTTCCATCATGTGTCCCCCTTCAAGCCATGCAACTTTGTTAGAAAAGGTTTTCAACAAAATCATCGATTCGCGAGATAATCAACCATATTACTTAAAATGAAACACCTATGTCCTATACACGATGTCCCAGAACAATTGTTACAGAACTTGTGGAGACATAGAGCGAGTTAAGACAAACGTAAAAGCCCCATACCATTTTGTGATATTCACGATAATTATCGAGTTATTAATTACAGAAAACTGATTCGTGTTTTATGTTTTACCGCACCTACGTCTAGCCGCATGCCGCCAACAGTTGTTAGATCGAATGGGCCGTGCTGTGGCCTGAGCGGCCGTGACGCTTCTCCTCCAATAATCCATGTCAGCGCGCGCCCACTCCTCAGATTTTTGTCATTAATAACTTAATAATTATCGTGAATATCGTAAAACGGTATGGGAATTTTATGATTGTCTGGACCGGTTCTATGTTTCCACGAGCTCTGTAACAATTGTTCTGGTACATTCTATATATAAGGTATACTGTCCTATTTTAAAGAATCCATTAAAAATCTCAGGAATACAGGAGTTAAATAAAAAAAATGTTTCAGACAAAAGTTGTTTGCTATCAAGAGAGATATGAGGTATCGATAGCATTTTGTTTACAGATAGCGCCATTTTCTAACCTATTCACTGATCATTATTTTTCTTAAATGGAAATGCTAACATTTTATTATATCGCCTTTTTCTGCCAATTAATTTGAACAACTTTTCTGAAACATTTTTTATTTGATTAATATTTTTTTAGAAATATAAGGAATACTTGGTAACTTTTATAACATTTGACTTACGATATCTCGCTAACTCGCTTGTCGAAAGAAAAAAAATAATACTAGACATTTTTAATTTTATTTAGTCTCAAGAATATATTGCTACAATAGTGTCCTAACAGATAAGGGTACAAATTGTTTTCCCTCAACCGCTCAATGAGAGAAATCGCCTGCTCATCAGGCGATTCTCACTGTCCACAAAATATCGATGCTCGTACACAGAATAATCGAACTGTCGTTGTGCGTGAATATCTCTTTGCTCGCTGTCTCCAAATAGTTTGGAATAGCGTTTCAAGTTGGCCTCATATACATCGTTCGCGTCTACTGAATCGCTGGTTGTTGCGCGAATGTTTTCAATGTTCCTGCTGACATTGTCGTCGTCGTCGTCGTCGTTGCCGTCGTCGTCGTCGTCGTTGTCGTCGTCGTTGTCGTTATTGCTCCCCCTAGTACAATGTGGTAGATTAAACTGGTCCATCAGACTGACCTATTGCACCGGATCATCGTAGTTATCGTCATTACGATGAATTTCGCTATGTTCTATGGCGTCGTACACCTCTTGGTAGTTGCAATTCGTAGCGTTGTCGATATTTCGCGGTTCTTCGACAACATTCGCTACTAATGCAGTTGCCGAGTTGTGTGATGGAGGAACCACTCGATGAGCGACGTTGCTCACGGGAGATATCATAAACTTGCTCGACGTCCGTGTACGCTGCTTCTCCGTCGGACAACTCTTTTTGGATGAGAAACACGATGGAAGTTGCAGTTGCCACAGCGATACCCATTTCTTCTTCTCGGTCGGTGCGGTTATGTTCAGCTTACTGTTGGCGTTGTCGGTACTGAGGCCACAGGTGGCGATATCGGAAACAGCATTGGTCTTGCGATCTGTTGCCATTGTCGTCGTCGTCGTCGTCGTCGTCATCGTCGTCGTCGTCGTCGTCGTCATTTGGCTTCTGTTCGATATGTTGGACGTCGCTGCATTCAGATTCTCGGAGTTCAGAATCGCCGTCATCTTCACTTGTGATGGTAGTGTACATTTCGGCTCCGTCGCTATTCTCTGTACGATGGGCGAGTTGTTTAGAAACGAACCACACCTCTTGAGAAAGACGTCGTAGTTGCACAGTGACAAGATAAAACGACGGTCTAACTCGATCTCGCGTTCAAGGCGATGGATCGATATTACTGTACCAGGCGGTACCAATTTGTACAATAAATGGCCCTGTGATGACGACGTAATCTTGAGGGATTTGCCGTCCCGCCAGATCAAACGTTGACGTCCGCTCAAGACGTATTGCACGATTATACGATTAAACAAACTGCCTAATTTGCTTTGGGAAAAATCGTTCAGGCGAATACTGTGAGTCTTTGAGTGCATATCTTTGCCTACTTGAAGCCACATTACGCCGTATCCAATGTCCATGTCAGTGAATCTATCGTCGTCGTTACAATCGTCACTCTCATTGTCATTTGTTTCGTCGCGTTGCTTTTGCTGTCGCCGCGACTCGAGATACGCGCACCATTTCGTAGAATCGGCCATTCGTTCGTGATGCACATCTAAAGCTTCAAATGACACTCGTCGCGCAAATAGCTCGCATGTCAGGAACAATATGAACGGTAAGAGACGATCGTCGTCGCGCGGAAAAGCGACGCCGCGAGTAGACAAGAAGTCTGATAGCGCGCCGAATTGGACAAGATTATCAGAGTCACGATGCGATTGTTCAGGTCGACGCGAACCAGGCACTGGCGAATCTCATTGTCTTGCCTTGGAGGGTCGCTGGTGTAAAACCAGTCGAGTGCAATGAATCGTGCTTCGCATCCACGTAACAATATCTTGGCGATATTCTTCAATGCGGTGCATTGAAGTGGTGTCATCATGGCACAGCGCACCGTTGTTACGACTCTCAAAGCGCGCATTCGTTACCTCGGCCAGCCATTTTCCACCCGGCCCGGATAGGAACAGACCACTTTGTAGCACAGAGTCGTACGAGTAGTACGCTACATGTTTCGCGACACTGTTCAAATTTCGACAACGGTATCGCGCGCACAATGACTCGAACATGTAGAGCCAACGTCTATCTCTGTTAACCCACGGAGTATCGGACGAGGGCGAAAAGAACGACATTGCTGCGCGATTGTGTGTGTGTGTGTGTGTGTGTGTGTGTGGGTCAACTGACTGACCAACGACCGACTGATTCGGTATTCTGTCGCTCGAGGGTTTCTCACTTTTATAACCATAGGGGGACTAGAAGAAGCGTAGGAGAGACGCAAGCATGCGAAGGTTAGGTTGGAGTTTTAGGACGGAGGACTCCTTAAATTTTGTCGCGCGTCATTTGAGATGCCCACAGGTATATGCGAGTTTTCAACGAATAATAAAATCTGTCGGCTGTACACATGCGACAGACAATACCACGATCATGAACTCACTCCACCGGGGAGGAGCAGGTAAAACCATAGACATAATATACCTAGACTACCTGTCCGAGGAGTGGGAGTATAGCTCAGTAGAAAAGGATATACTTTGTTTTTACTGTGCGCTCTCTCTCTCTCTCTCTCTCTCTCTCTCTCTCACATTCTCGATGGAAGGGAAATAGGGGAGGCAGTTGCTAATCTGCACAACAGTACAGCCACTGTTTTTTTTATTTTTTTCCGATATTAATCCGATTCATTGATTCCGATAGTGGTCAACCTAGATCACTATGCCTTCAGCTCATCCCGAGATATGTACAGGTACAGATATAGCCGCTGTACTATCGTACAGGTTAGGAACTGCCCCTCCGCTATTCCCCTTCCATCGAGAGTGTGCGAGAGAGAACGCACAGTAAAAACAGAGTGCATTCTTTCCTACTTCTAGCTATAACACCACACTTGAAATTTGGGAGAACGCGCAGTCTAAGTATACTAGATCTATGGGTAAAATTGTGTTTTTCCAGGGTTTGTCTGAAATGACGAACGAAACGAACACACACACACACACACACACATACATGAACGGCGACGGCGGCGGCGGTAGTCATCGAGTATACGTGTGAATGCTCTTTGGTCACGGCGACAAAATGAAAACGGCACATCTTTTGCGCGTCGCGACCCTCTTCCCAATACAGACATACAGAACAGAAGGTGCCGTACTACGTAAACGCAACAACGCGTCCATATTTATAGACAGGGTGGACCATTTTAATCAATACACATGAATATCTCGAAAAGGAAAAGTTTTATCAAAAAAATGTCTCTGACCAAAGTTGTTTAGTTCGAAGGAGGGCATAAGATTACGGTTTGACCTTGAGTGAACGTGCCATAGTCACGTCAAGGTCAGCTTATTTTTTTTTAACAAAAACCCCAATTTTTTATTATATTATCTTATTTTATCACGTAATCTGAATAATTTTCGTTCGAAACATTTTTTTATTTGCCTAATATTTTTTTAGATGTTTAAGGAAAACTCTTTCAACATTTAACTTACGATATATCGCTAACTATTTGTCGGAAGAAAAAGTGATATAAGACTTTTTTATTTCATCTGTCTCTAAAATATATTGCTACAATAGTGCCCTAATTTTTTATTAACTTATCGACTTTTGGAAATTTCTAAATCATCAAATTAACAAAAAATTAGGACACAATTGAACAATATATTTTAGAGACTAAATAGAATAAAAAAGTCTAATACCACTTTTTTTCCGATAAATAGTTTGCGATATATCGTAAATTAAATGTTGAAAGTTTTCCTTAAATATTGTACGTCCTAGAGGAGGAACGCAACCCTTTCGTTCACGAGTAAGGCGAACCTCGTTCGTACACGCGTATCAGTGAACGGGTCAGGGACCCGACGGGTCCCTTACTCGGGCACCGACGTACGACGAGCGGTCCGTTTTTCGGTCAGGGACGCCGAATCCCTTTACGGGGATAGGACCATGAGTTGACTGTTGGAAGGGTATATGTGATTTTGAAATTAATTGGAAAAAAGAATGAAATATAAACAGATTTATTAAAATGACTATAATAACAAAATGAATTACGGCCGGTTTAATACAATTGATGAATGACTGTGTATGTGTATGTGTGTGTATGAGAAGTGAAAGAAGGAGGAAATAAAAAAAAAGGAAGGATATGAGTAAAGAGTTAGTAAGCAAAGAAAATGTAACTTACTGGTGATTCTGGAATGCGAGAATGAACCAAGATATAACGGTTGATAGGCGCTCCTGCTCTGTAGTGGGATGGGTTGTGCGACTCCTTCCAANTTCTAGCAATCAATCTGAACAACTTTCGTTCGAAATATTTCTTTATTTGCCTAATATTTTTTTAGATGTTTACGGAAAACTCTCAACATTTAACTTATGATATATCGCTAACTATTTGTCGGAAGAAAAAGTGGTATAAGACTTTTTTGTTCCATTTGGTCTCTGAAATATATTGCTACAATAGTGCCCTATGTTTTTGTTAACCTATCGACCTTTGGAAATTTCTAAATCATCGAATTAATAAAAAATTAGGACACTATTATAGCAATATATTCTAGGGACCAAATAGAATAAAAAAGTCTAATACCACTTTTTCTTCCGATAAATAGTTCGCGATATATCGTAAGTTAAATGTTGAAAGGGTTTTCCTTAAAAATAAAAAAAATATTGGGCAAATAAAAAAATGTTCCGAACAAAAGTTGTTCAAGTTGAGTGGTAAAATAAGATAATATAATAAACAATTGGGGTTACTACATAAAAAAAGCAATGATCAGTGAATATTTCGAAAGTGGCGCTATTTATAAACAAAACACTATCGCTGTCTTATGTCTCCTTTGAAATTATTCAACTTTTGTCTGAAACATTTTCTCCTAAAATGTCGCGTTTACAAAAAGTGCGTGGAAGGGGGACTCGAATGACAGTAGGGCGGCCATTTATACGATATCGTAGGGCAGCCATTTATACGGGATCGTAGGGCAGCCATTTATACGGGAGCGTGGGGTAGCCATTTATACGGGAGCGTGAAGCTGAAAAAGTTATCAAGTTTTCTTAAATATTTAAAAAAATATTAGACAAATAGAAAAATGTTTCGGACAAAAGTTGTTAAAATTAGTTCGTAGAAAAAGGTGATAAAATAAAAAATTGGGGTTACTATTTGAGAAAATTAATTATTAGTTAATATCTCGAAAGTAGCGCCATCTGTAAACAAAACACTATCGCTGTCTTATGTCTCCTTTGAAATTATATAACTTTTTGTCTAAAACATTTTCCCCTAAAATGTCGCGTTTACAAAAGATGTGTGGAAGGGAGACTCGAATGGTAGCGTAGAGCGGCCATTTATACGGGATTGTAGGGTAGCCATTTATACGGGAGTGTAGGGCGGCCATTTATATGGGAGCGTGAAGATGAAGAAATTATCAAGTTTTTCTTAAATATCTCAGAAAATATTAGGCAAATAGAAAAATGTTTCAGACAAAAGTTGTTGAAATTAGTTAGAAATTAGTAGAAAAAGGTGATGAAATAAAAAATTTGGGTTACTATTTAAGAAAAGCAATGATCAGTGAATATTTAAAAAGTGGCGCCATCTATAAAAAAAACACTACGACTATTTTATGTCCCCTTTGAAATTATACAACTTTTGTCGGAAACATTTTTTTATTTGTCTAATATTTTTTTGGATATTTAAGAAAAACGCTTTCAACATTTAACTTGCGATATGTCGCTAACTATTTGTTGGAAGAAAAAGAAGAAAAAGTGGTAATAGGCTTTTTCACTCTATTCAGTCTCTAGAATACATTGCGGCAATAGTGCCCTAATTTTTTATTAACTTATCGACCTTTGGACATTTCTTAATCGTCAAATTAACAAAAAATGGGACGCTACTCTAACAATATACTCTAGAGACCAAATAGAATAAAAAAGTCTAATACCACTTTTTCTTCCGATAAATAGTTAGCGGTGTATCGTAAGTTAAATGTTGAAAGCGTTTTCCTTAAAAATAAAAAAAATATTGGGCAAATAAAAAAATGTTCCAGACGAAAGTTGTTCAAATTAACTGCTAGAAAGAGATGATGTAATAAAAAATTGGGATATCCATTTAAGATTTTTATATTGATCTTGACTGGACTTTTCAAGGTTACCCCAAGGTCAAATTCATAGCTCTAGTAAATAGATTCTTTGAAACCCTATAACTTTTGTTTGAAATATTTTTCTCTAAATTGTCGCATTATGGGAAAAATCGGATGACCCGGATGGTCTGAAACACCCGGTACAGCGCGCGTCCATATAGCGTGCATCGTTATCATGATCGCTCTCTAGCTCTCTATCCCCTCTCTCTCTCTTTCATATTTCTCTCTCTCTCTCTCTCTCCCCTCTCATTCTCCTTCGTCGCATTCATCGCAAGGACATTCAGCTGAAGGATTATCGTGGAGGGAGAGAGCGGGGGGGAATGTAGAGCTCTTTATTGATTGTGCTTTATTTAGAGAAACCTGATATCATTTTTGTTCACATTATAATGCAGAAAACATGTCAAATGTATAATTGGTCCGTCTGTTTCTTTCTGTTTTTCGTCTTCCTATTTCTCCTTCGTATGAGATTGGTGCAGCTTCAGGACGACAGGTCTGATTGTCTCACTCGTAGAAGAAACGGCGTTGGTTGCCGGCGAGTAGGTAATAGGAAAAAGAAACGACGAGACGAGTAGTTTTCGTAGTAGAACAGACTGGACACTGTCGACGATCTGTCTGTTGTGTCATCGCGTTGTCATCGTGTCGACATCGCCCAGTCTGTTGTCCCCCCCACCGTTAGCACGCACGTTCTTTTTCATGTACGTCAAACTCGTAAGTATGTTCTGAGAGCGGCGATGGCAGCAGTGAATTCGTCCACGATAACGAAATTTGCGCTGGACACGGAAGCAACATTTTTAAGCGGCCGTCTCGAAAAGTACACTGCGCTTTTGGCATACGTGCGATCCCGAGTCGAAACAATCGAGCAATTGATGCCGCTTCTGCAGGATGGCTCAACGGATACGCTGCCTCTAGATTCCGCAATGTGGCCAAGCGTGGAGAAATGCGGTCGCTTTCGCGCCACGATGTGCGAGAACGCAATTCATGCCTATCGAATTATATCCATCGCCCGAGCGTACTCGTTTCCTATATCTCTCCGTGAAATCGAACGTTGTGTGCGCGATCGTTTGGGTGAACCACGATTGCTTCGACGCAACGAAATTTGCGACACTACTGTAAATGTGTTCGTCAGATCGCCGCCACCACCGCCGCGGTGTGTACAGCGACGATCTGACGACAATGACGACGAGCGTCTTCTCCAACGACGCCGTACTTGGGATCGAGAGCTGTACGTACGTGTGGTAGACGAATTGCGCGATTTAAAAACCTGGAGGCATCGATACCTCGCTCTGTTGGAAACGACAAAGAATGCTTTGCGGGAAACAACGCGCGAATCCGATCGACTGCAACGTCAATTCGAGCAATTATACACGCAAGCGATAGACCGATTTGGATCTCTGCACATAACGTGCAATGGAGCACCTCTGAAAAAACCACTTCAGGATTTTCTGTCACGAACGCAAGAATCTCCAGAAAATGACAACAATTGCAGCATCGTGTCGCAAGCTTGATTGGATATCGAGCGCGACGCGGCCAATTTGTTAGCCGAGGCGAGCGCACTGTCCAATGTACTGTCGCGACTCGACGGTGGTAGCGACTCTGAATATTATACGCTGTGGTTGCACGAACATACGCGAGACTTGGAAGAACGCGCTCAGACTGTCGAGACTCAACGCAATTTAGTTTATGAACAACGGTGTGACTCTCTCGCGCGCGAAATCGAGTCCCTGGAATCAACTCGTCAATAAATAGCTGAGATATTCGATAAAGCCCTCATGATCGAACAAGTACACAATCATGTTCGCGCGATAGCGTCGGGCGCTACGCGCGACATAATTATGCGTACAAGCAAATTGCGCGCATCCAATAACACAAAAGACTCGCAATCGGTCAACATGTGGCATCGCATCGTGAATCTCGTACGACATGCGGCATTTCGCGACACCGGTCGAGCCGCGATTTCGGAACGCGCTGTTGAGTATCTTCGCGAGAGTCCGTATCCGAGCGTCGCTATGTCCGGACCTCTGGCTTCGATGATCGCCCGCCTCTGCGACGAATGGTGCGATCGACAATTGACACATTGCTCCGGCTGTCACGATCCTTCGCTGCCGCTGAGAGGACCGTTCGAAAGCGCGAGCGACCATGCGATCAAACGAGCCAAGGCGGCCAATAGATCACGCGATATTCTCGTAGCATTCTTGTACAAGCATCCAGAGGCGATTCGAGCGATGAGGCGCGCACTGCATAATAATCATTGGCGCGATTTGAACGCTACTTTGGCCTCCTTCGACGATAATGCAACAGCAGCGCGTGACGAATGGACGGCGCTGCAACCTCGCTTGGATCTGTTGCTCCCGGGTCTCGTACGATGCATCGTTGAACTCTTTGATGTTCAACGAGATTTGGCAAAAAAGCGTGCGGCTGAAAAAGATGACGCCAGCAGTTACGCCTCTCTATCGAGCTCAACGAGCGAAGCCAATGTTCGATTGTCATCTACGTACCGTACGAGACGCAATAGCAACGGTCGGCTCGTCGGAGGAGCGGCGTCGGATCCAGGCTGCGATTCTCGATGGCGAGGCTACATGATCGACCGTCGTACAGATTGAACGTCAACACGCGCGCGCGCGTGCGTTACACATCGTCGACTGGGAACCCGTGATCCGATATGAATATTATCTTTTCCGGGTTGACATATTGCACATATCGATTCAACGGAGCGCAACTGAAATCGATCTCTTTCTCTGCGACGACAACCGCTGATGACTGCGGTGGAGATGGTGGCCGCGATTGCGACACGACGCTACTGATGCTGCTGCTACTACTGCATTGATCACTATCGTCATTAGAGCAACGATCGTACGTGAGAAGGCAAACCAGACCAAATGATATGATCAATGCAAATATCGCCGAGAATGCCATCGCTAGCCATACGAAAGGAAGATTATGTGCACCAACCGCCACGATAGATGCGGCGCGAAAATATTCGTCGAGTGTAACATCCCGCTATTCCGAGGCATAAAGAAGGAAATTTTTCTTCCAAAATCTAATTGCCGTAAAGATTTCCACTTAATGGATAACTGAATCGAGAAAAGAAACAAGGTCGTCAGGCACGCACCTTTCTTTGTCACTGTTTTTGGCTAACCAACAGGTCACGAATTATCTGTATCCCACATCTCAAGCGCCTTCTATATTCGTCGGAACCTGTAACAATAATATTTTAATACCCTACTCTCTCCAATGACGCACTTATGCGCATATAGTATATGTACATATACTACACTTTTGAAATTGCACCACACTCACTTATTTAACACCCTATATAACCGATATTTTTATATAATATCTCGCGTAATACCTTTTCTTATATATATATATATATATATATATATATATAACCAGTATATTGTATCCTATTATATGAAGTAATACACTTCATCTACGATATATACATATATATACATCTAACCTAATAATTCATTACTTTAAAAATATTTGATGGCGACCTTCTAAACTGCAAAACAATTGCAGAAAGGCCTGGAAGACAGTAATAAGTCATATATAATTTACAGCTTCATTTTCAATATATTTAATGGATAGACTAATGATATATATATATATATATATATACCTAATTGTACCATAGCTATTGAGTACAGAGACTTAATTTAACCACTTACCATCTTACCTAATAAGCCATTGTTATAATACAATTTATCAACGTCAAATCCTAGTATATTACTAGCTTAGCAGACCTATGCTTAAACTTGTCGACGAAAAGCAAATAAGGATAAAATAATGATTAATAACCGCGATACACTAAAATTTTAAAGGTTTAAACCCACCTGTGCAACAAAAAGGCGTAACAAACTCATTCATAGTCCCTGAAGCAGTATACCGCGGTAGCCTTAAGGCACGTCGCGCCACCGTCGTCTCGCGGCCACCGAGCGTACCCACTCGCGCTCCTCCTTACCGACTCGATCAAAATTGTTGCTGAAAAATATTAATTTAGAAGATTATTGTTTGCGCACAAAGAATCCCCGAGCAATAACCTCTAGACCGACATAACCGCCATAGTTACCTCGTCCTTCATGTTATCACTAATACTTCAATCGTTTTTTTCACATGATCACCCACACAATAGATATATATATATACTAATAATTAATCCCCCATTAAGAAAAGTCATCAGTAACAGTAATTGACAAATTCCTGCTACTAAAAACTTAAACGAATAGACAAAATCAACCTCCACCGTGTAACGCAAGCCACGGACTACTCCATCACCTTTCTCGCTATCTCCTCGATAAGATAAACTGTGTATTCCTATACCATGACTAATCCAAGCAGAGATCGTTATTCATATCTCCTCACCGTAAATAACTAACACCTTTTACCCACCTCTTTCTTACTAATACTTTGCTTTTCAAATACTATCTAATAACCCTAGAGAAATAGGAAAAATTTTAGAAAAAGGAGAAAGAAAGGAGGGGGTGTAACAAGTAGTAACGCAAATTTAATTGAAAATAATTATACTGTATAAAAAATCCTTGTACAGGCATTACAATATTAACACATAACGCCTATACGTGTCGATCTTGGCATTATGCTCGCTTCCTGTAACGAACAAAATAATTACCAATTAAATATTGTGCTTTTAATCGGGACAAGTTTTATTTACCCGAACAAATTTTTAAGACCGTAGGCATCAGGGTCAGGGCTCAAATCCAAACCACCGTATATCCAAAAGTCGGCTGCCTCTCTCCTCCTCCATCTCCTTTTCCAACGCACTTCCGTCATATCGCGGATAGACAGCAGACCAGGAATCTGGATATTTGTCTTTACGGTCACATCCCCATTGCAGAAGCACTGTAGTAACATACCTTAGTAGTATAACCAAATATCCTAATGTGCATCCAATTGAGCTTACATCCATGCATGCAACACCCTGACATATACTCACTATTATCGCCGGCACCGGTCGGAAGTACCTTCGCCGAGGAAAACGTTGACGGAAGGGATACATATTTTCTCCTCTTTCTTTCTTACATACACGACTGATCATTCGCAACTGACAGCTGACTTATGAGCACACAAAATGGAGACCGACAAGTAACCAACCTCGAAATAGCTAAACACCCTCCCTCAGATAACTACTACCACCTATATGTACTAACGCCGAGCAAATATCCCCGCATGGAACTAGCACCTAGGATTGGACAACAGGCATGAACGTAGCATAAACCTAGAATCACCACTCCCCTATCAAGCATATCCCTATATAAAATAGGATTCAGAATTGGACAAAAATTTCAATAGAGTAATACCCAATTAAAAGTACGCAATAAAAACAACGATATTAACAAATCACACACCTCTAACGCTCCATATTACATAAAAATATCACTGAAAATAAAAATTCCAAAATCAGTGCAAAATAAGGAAAATTATTTTTCTTTGGTCTTAAAAACTTCAGGAACAATATTGATATCATCCCTGGAGCATGAAAATGACGAAATTATAAATAAATAAAATAATTTTGCAAACAAATTTTGAATTTTCACTATCGATAAAATTACAGCGGGAACTCTTAATATGGTACCCTCGAACTCGAAAATTAGGTAGCTGCAATATTTTAATTTGTTAATTTAAACAATCAGACAAATAACAATCAAATCACCGCGGATTCACATTACCATGAAGACATCAGAGTGTACTCATAAAGAAAGAGAAATAACGTTTTAGTTATTATTTAAAATTTGAGGTTATTGTTTATAACAATTATAACAAATAACAGATGCTCATTATAATAAGCCCACATCTTTGCACGCCTGATTTGCCTGTTTGAACAGTTGCCCAAGGAGGAGCGCTTTGCTAAAATTCATCAACTGAAAGCGAGTTTGAATGACGCCGAGATTTGCATGTGTCTGGGTCGTCGACGCGGCAAACGAGAACTTATACGCTTGCTGTGCTATGGGGCCAATCTCAACATAGAACGCATGCGGTTCAATGTGGCGAACATGATTGTGGCCTATGGCGTAATAGATTCCTCAACGATGCAGAAACAGGCTACCGATGGAATCATGCTGCGAAACTTGGACGAGTGGTACGAATATCCGAATACGTTCGAAGCATGTGCCTGGAACAACGTATCGGCCGATGTTATAAACGGTATGTTGTGTGACAATCAACCGGTGGTGGATGGAAAAGCCTGCCGTTGCTGCGTCTCTATGATGATTCGAATCTGCAACGGCGGAGGTGCGTCGCCGACATTACGTTCTCTAGAATCAACCGCCGCAGTCACAACGACGACGGTCGACGGAAGAGAAACCGTCGTCTCTCAAGCGCGTTCTAGATCTGGGATTGTCAAATCCAGGAGTCGCGGTGACGGCGCTCAAAAGAATGCCGTGGTGACGAATGAGAAGACGACGACGACGACAAATACGAACGACTCAAAGCGCAAGAGAGCCGGCAATCGCGAACCGAAAGCGAAACGCGCGAAAGATGATACGAACGGATCAGCAGCAGCGGCAGCGGCAGCAGCAGCAGCAGCAGCAGCAATAACAGCACTTACAACAAACGGAACAATAGCAACACCATCTACTATGAGCGGAGCAACAGCAGCAACGACACTTGCGAACAACGAAGTACACGAGAAAATGGCGGCGTTAGTAACGACAAAGCCATCATCGATTAATCAAAGTCGCGGAGTTGCTGGCAAAGACATGTCACTCATAACCAACTTGAACATGTCCAGCAGTGATGAGGAGGAAGAGGACGACGGCGATAACGGCGAGGGCGAAAATGTGCTCGACTACGTCAGCGGCAGCAGCAGCAGCAGCAGTTCGGAGAATGAAACACCACTGCCACCACTGCCACCAACACTATCAATACCACCACCACCGTCTTCTCATACCTCGCCTGACACGGAGGAAGCAGGTCACCGAAGAGTAATCGATCCTAAGTTGAAAAAGAAGTAACCGAGGGTTCGTATGTGCGTTCGCTAGTACCAGGTCAATTGTACGAAATCATCGTGGAATCGTTGACGCGACCGGACGCAGACTTTACCATTATTGCGCGACAGACGCAATGTCTATCGCGCCATCATCCGTATAGTGTGTACGCTTCCACCCACCGACTCGAACGATGATGAGGCCTTTCAACGATGCGATTTTTTCAATATGGAAGATTCACCCTACTTGTATTATGTTGACGAGTCAGTGGACGTAGTGGTGCGCAACAGACGCTATACGACGATACACGCAATCAATCGTCGACACGATTGCGCGCCTCTTTGTCAGCACGAACGAGATATCGTAAAAATTGTTTCGCGCCTTGTACGAGCTATTGTATTTCGCGAATTTCGCGAACATTAAGAAAAAATAAAAAAAACATCAATCGAAAAGCCTTCGAAAAGTCAGTTTCTTCCAATTCGTTGTCCAATCCCTCAATCGTCGTTAAGCGAAACGCTGACCGCTTGCGATGCATCATCGATTTCGCGAACTCTTGGCGCTGATTGCAATTGTGCTCTTGCTGTATTTTGTGCGACGCGCGTACATATCTGTATACGTCGAGCCCGAAAGAGCGACGATTGCGCATAATTTGGACGTGTTGTACGATCCACTGGTCGAAGCGAACAATGGTGCGATTTCGAACGACGACGTACAGCGGGAACGATTTCTTCGTTTGACAAGACAAATGGGCACGGGGATAGATTCTCTTCCCGCGGAACACTTCGAATCGGTGGAAGGACGAAGAGGTGCTGGTGGTCTTGACGACGAGGAAGACGAAGAAGACCAAGACGATCACGCGAGACAACGCGATTGCTTGACCGTCGGTGCTTTCATATCACCGTACGATGAATACATAGATTGTCGCAAATTTTGCAAGGTGAGCGACGGCGTAGACTATCGTTATTACGATCGGGTGGGCCTGATTCTGAACGATCGTCGCAGCCGGCCCGGAGCATACTGCATGCCAAATGATGCGGCGGTTTGTAACACCAATCATCTCTCGCCCTTTATAGCAAGCATGGCTGGCGATGTATGCCGCAAACACGCGCATTTGCCGGCGAAGGCACCAATCTTATAACGGTGTGCAACGGTGCACTGCTAGATCGCGTAACCGGCAAGAACTGGCATCAGCACATCGATCCATCACTGACCTTCGAATCAATAGACGAACGATTGCCGAGCGGAGAATATCGTTTCGTGTGCGCGGAAATGGAACTCGACGATCGCGAGAACAAAACCATCGAAGCGCCGATCGACCGCTTGATAGTTCTGCCGAACGCTTGCGCCTCACTCATTCCGTACTCAGACCCGGCGATCAAGCCCGACTTTGAAACCGGCCGCTGCTTTTGCGGAGAGAGAGCCTCGTACGACGATGTGACCGGTCGTGCGTACCAAACGTCGTCTCGAAAATTACCGATGCGTTCGACCCGCGCACCATGGAAACGAGGCTGCGTACCGGATACGCGGCCGGTGCAACCTATGAATTTAGAAGATATCTCAAGACTAAACTAATATTTTCTTGGAAATAAATTGAAATGGCCCTCATTGGTTACAAATATAATTCTCACAAATATAATTTTCGTCACATTAAACTAAATATTTCTTTTTCTCTCAGGCTGTACTTCGCAAATGGAGAAAACAACGTCCTTCAAATGTTCCAAAAACAGTGCTTTCAATGACTATGACATTACCTTTATTACTACCAGAAATGTTTCAAGAAGCTTTACATATTATACAGACTGAAGCTGGTAAACTTTCTAATGAGTATCCAGATATTTTACAATTTATGTCATATCTAAGACTTAACTGGTCAAAAATGGTGTCAAGAATCAGTACTTATTGTTGTCCTGTGCGCACTAACAACATAGTAGAAAGTTTCCATAATATTGCTACACAGAAATTGGGTACGATGAATATTAATATTTGGGTTTTTCTAGGTAACATTTTTATCTACATTTTCTTTTCCTATTAAAACCTGAAATTCTGTAATATATATGCGACTATATTATCAATATTTACAATTGTATAAAAGACGTGATTTTCGAAAGCTACTCTTCTTTACTTTCTATTATCGCTTCCTCCTCTTATCGCTTCAACTTAACCGATAGTCTATGCAAATGACATTCACGCCACTCAACTTCAGTTAACATTACATATCAGACATTAATATCAGATCGTTAATGTTACATTTATGAAGCTAGCTGGAGCGGCAAAGCGAAATAAGAAGATATAACCTTCGAAAATCATCTCGTTTATGTATGTAATGTATGTATGTAATTCAGAATATTGTAAGAAATAAGATAAACAAAGGAGGGTATGACTTTTAAGGGATTGGGGACCGCTACCTGAACGTAAATTTCCTACTTTCTCTTTCGTATTTTTCCCGTAGAATTATAAAATCAACCTTAAAATTACATCTAATAAAAGGAAAAATAGTTATAGACATTTAAACGTTGATTTTCCTTGAAAATCATACATTTTCCAACACTGCCACTTTAAATAACTTTGACCTTTTTGAAGGTGTTAAATCTTACGTTACACAGGAGACTTATTTTCTAAACAATTGATAATGATATGAAAACATACTTTAAACTATACTTTAATTGACTACTGCTTTTTTCAGCTGCTTAGAGTATATTTTCATATCATTATCAACTTTTGAGAAAATAATTTTCCTATGTAACGTAAGATTTAACATCTCTAAAAAGTCAAAGGTATTTAAGATTGCAGTGTTGGAAAATATATGATTTTCAGGGAAAATCAACGTTTAAATGTCTATAACTATTTTCCCTTTACTTGGCGTAATTTTAAGGACGATTTTATAATTCTACGGGAAAAAATACGAAAAAAAAAGGAAATTCGCGTTCACTAGCGATCCCCAAATCCCCTTAAAGTTATATCCTACTTAAACATTATACGTGATGTAAAATATATAGGATGAATACATTGTTATCAAGATATCTTTTTAATTCTCTTTATATCTTACATTGTTTTTTCTTCTTTTCAGAGAAGTTATCACATTTAATTCCTGACCAGGAATTAGATTTACGTCGCTTAGAAAATGGTATTAAACCTCGACGACCTCGCACAGGGGCAAATAGAGAAAATGATTCTAAAATGAGACATGCGCAAGAGGATTTAGTTAATGAAAGGTATTTATTTATTATTTTATATATTTTATACACTTATTATTTTTATATAATATTAAGTAACAAATATGTTAAAACTTTAATTTTATAAGGTTGTCGTTAAAAGAATTTCTACTAATGTTTACCATGCACAATAACTTTGAAATTGAAAAAATGGCATCATTTGAAGGTAAATATATATACTGTGTAAAATATTTTATATTTATTTTGTTTGTAATATTCAAAATATATTATACAATTGATATATAAAGTAATGGATATTATATTGATATGGTAACGATTAATTTATTGACCCTTTGATGGTTACAATTATAAAATCATTATATTAATTACTAATTTTATTACCGGAATATTTATTCCGCAAATATATACTTTTTTCAGACGCAGAATTAACATGTGATCTTGAAATAACTAGTGATGAAAATGCAAATATGGAGTTGTTTTCAGAAGATATAGGCGATTTCTTACAAACAGGTAAAATGTACTATTACAACTTGAAATCATCATAATTGTAAAATAAATTGTATCATATGCCCGTATTCATAGTCTGACCTTATGTTTAAGGTTTCCTTAAGTTTATCTTCAGATAATCTGTAGCCAATGTAATGATCCATGCATCATTAAGATTGTCTTAAAATATTTACTTTTTTGCTTCAGGAAAGCTAAATATAAGATGCAGATCTCGACGCGTACATCGCAACTCACGTTGTCAAAGAGAGGAAAATATTTCTACAACAAATTCAGGTAATAATAAATATTTTATCTCATTTCACAACTAACCGAAAGTTTCTTTCCATATATTTTAAAAGCGTAATACATGGATATATAAGGTGTCCCATTTTAGGGGACACATTAAAATATCTTAGAAACGCTGCGTTAAATCGAAAAATGTTTCAGACTAATAATTTTGAAATTTCCAGAGATCGATAAGTTAATAAAAGTTAAGGCACTATTATAGTAATATAATGTTGATAATAAATAAAGTAGAAAAGTCTAATATTATTTTTTCTTTTGACGAATCATTTGCGAGATATCATAAGTTAAATGTTGAAAAAGTTACCAAGTTTTCCTTAAATATCTCAACAAATATTAAGCAAAAAAAAATTTTTCAGATAAAAGTTCAAATTAATTTGTGGAAAAAGATGGTATAATAAAAAGTTGGTATTTCCGTTTAAGAAAATTGATGATCAATTAATATCTCGAAAGTGGCGTTATCTATATACAAAATACTATCGCTGTCTTATGTCCTTCTTCAAGCCAAACAACTTTTATCTGAAACATTTTTCGATTTAACGCAGTATTTCTAAGATATTTGAAGGGAACCTTTAAAATGGAACACCCTGTATACAGGGTGGCTCACGTAAAGTGTTAAGTCCATAATTTTAAAAATATTTATCAAATCAATAAATTGTTCATAAGGAAGTTTCATGCATTCGAGAGACCTCTCTAACTACATAAACGTAAAGACGGGGGTAACTTGATAATTTTAAATGGAAGCGCCTATAAAATGTCATATATTTGGGTTCTACGGGAAAAAACAAGTAAATTTTATCTGAACCTTTGTTTGGGAAATGCTTCTATCAAAAGTAATAATATTTAAACCTTTAACAATTTCATTCATGATTGAACTCTATTGATACAAAGTTGCGTTCGCGATACAACAAAAACAAAAAACAAAAACAAAAAAGACCTTAGAGTATATACTTGATGTTAACCAAAAGAAACATAAATAAACACATTTCGGGAAACGGATCTGTGATCTACGTGATATTTACGTTTCCCGACAAATGTGTTTATTTGTTTCTTCTAGTTAACATCAGGCATGTACTCTAAGATCTTTTTTGTTTTTGTTGTATCGCAAACACAACTTTGTATCAATGAAGTTCAATCATGAATGAAATTGCTAAAGGTTTAAATGATTACAACTTTTAATAGAAGCATTTTCCAAACAAATGTTTCAGATAAAATTTACTTGCTTTTTCCCGTAGAAATCAAATATACAACATTTTATAGGGAGTACTATTTAAAATTATCAAGTTACCCCTGTCTCCTCTTAAAGGAGAAACGGGGCCGACTTTACGTTTATGTAGTTACAGAGGCTTCTCGAATACATGAAACTTCCTTATGAACAACTTTTTATTTGATAAATAATTTTTAAGTTATGGACCTGTAATACTTAACCACTCTGTATTATATATGTACACGGTGGAGGATTATAAGTTTACAACCCGAAGTATGAAAGTAGATTGGGTTAAGACAAACATAAAAGTTCCATACCGTTTTGCAAGATTCGCAATAATTATCGAGTTATTAATGACAGAAATCTGAGGAGTGAGAGCGCGCCGACATAGATGATTGGAGAAGCGTTGCAGCTACTCAGGCAACAGCGCGGCCCACTCGACCCATCAACTATTGGTGGCGTGCGGCGAGACGTAGGTCCGGCGAGATAATACAACGAATAGCGGCGCATTGTCTTTCCTCTCGCTGCGCACTGCAAGAGTTGCTGGATCGACTGGGCCGCGCTGCGGCTTAAGCAGGTGCAACGCTTCTCCAATCATCTATGCCGGCGCGCTCCCACTCCTCAGATTTCTGTCATTAATAACTCGATAATTATTGCGAATCTCGCAAAACAGTATGGGACTTTTATGTTTGTCTTAACTCAATCTACCTTCACACTTCGGGATGTAAACTTATAACCTCCCACCCTGTATATATATACAGGATGTTTGATAGCTGATCATGCAGACGAAAGTTGGAGATAGATTGGGTGTAGCCGAGAAGAAAAGTCATGTACCATAATGTCAAATTGGCAATAGTTAACGAGTTATTAATTAAAACATGTGAGCCAACGAACGCGTAGAGAGCGGAGGGCGGACGCAGTAAGCACGTAGACATTTGATATAGGCGGAATCAACGAGTGACGATAGGCAAGCGCGCGTGGCGTGGGGCAACATAAACGACAAGAACGAGCTTTTCCTTTATAGCTTTTTCCTTATAGCTCGCTCGCTCTTTATCACGCTCGCTCGCCTCTTATCGCTTGCGCTCGCTCGCTCCTCGTCGCACGCGCTCGCCTCTTGTCGTTTACGTTGCCCCTCGCCGCGCGCGCTTGCCTATCGCCACTCGCTGACTCCGCCTGTATTAAATGTCTACGTGCTTACTGCGGCCGCCCTCCGCTCTCTACGCGCTTGTTAGCTCACATATTTTAATTAATAACTCGGTAACTATTGCCAATTTGACATGGTACATGACTTTTCTTCTCGGCTACTCCCAATCTATCTCCAACCTTCGTCTGCATGATAAGCTTTCAAACACCCTGTATACAATACTTTGACATTTAATGCATAAAGTGAAAACAATTATTTGTTTCCAGATAATGATAGAGAAAATGTTCTACACTGCGACGTATCTTTTGAAGCGCCGACAAACCGGCGTCGGTCCGTGCGCCGCGGTCTTGCACCAACCAAGTGTTGGGCGCCAGGTGCAGCGAGCTGTACCACTCACCAACGACGAAGCTTACTCACGGCGCGCGAATCCATCGGTTCCGGTAGCTCGAGATTAATTCGAATCGGCAGACGGGAAGGGTTCGTCGGAAATCGGGAAAACGAGAAGGCGGGAAAGAATTAGAACGGCGCGACTTCTATGAAAATTCGCTTTATTCTGGTCGGAAGCCGGTACGTTCCGAATCTTCGCGGGACGGTATAGTTTCTCTCTGCCCGCTTACTCGCAAGTTCGCTACCGCTCGGCGCAACAAAATCAACTTTCTGATGATACACGCAAACGCACGGAACACCAAAAACAAGCAGGCGGACGGTCTTACAATTACGGGCATCTCTCGGCGGCGTGGTCCTCGATGGTCGACGGGTCGGTCAGCCCGGTCGCGCGTCCAGCGGCAGCTCGGCTTCTCCGCGGCCTTGGCCTTCGGTCCGTCACGGCCCTCCTCTGCTTTCCGGTACTCTTGGGAGCTCTCGGGAACTCTCACTCGATTTCCTCTCTCTAGCGAGCGGCACACAAATCTTTATCTCTCTTACGAGCGGCACACAAATATTTGTCTCTTACGAGCGGTACACCAATCTTTATCTCTTACGAGCGGTAATTCAATCTTATTGGTTCTAGGCCAAAAACGAATCTGAATCTTTTCTTCGAGGCGAAAAACTTATCTCGTCATCGAGAGAGAAAAACGGATCTTCCCGTCTCTCATTTTTTATCCCTGTTATTCCTTTCTTTCTTTTTCGTCCGGGAATCCTTCCGCGAATTCTGTTGACATCCGCGGAACGGATTCCTTGTCTCGCTCGCTCTCTCTCGGTCTCTCGCTCTCTCTCTCTCTCTCTCTCTCTCTCGCTCACGGCGTCTCGCGAGCGTGGCTCTTTGTCCGTCTAGCCGTTGTCTTTGGCTAGCGACCCATGCGTCGAGAACGTGTTCAACGGTATATTGCTGCCTCATCCGTGTTGTCGTGTTAGCCTGCGGAATAATATACGGCAGCGGTAATCATTGCGGAATAACGATAAACTTTCGGCGACGAGACGAGAAAAGAGCGCATTCACCTGAGCTGGCCGCGCCGGGCGGTGAGCGACGTCCTCGGCATCCTCCCTGGTCTTCCTGTCCGGGTTGCCGGCTCGGGAGGTCCATGGGCACAAATCTTGGGGGCGCGGGACCGTCGCACCTGCACGCTCCTAATTCTTAGGGCTAATTACTTGAGGGGGGATAATTCGGCTTCCCCCTCGCGCGATTCTCGCTTACGGACCGAGGGTTTTTTTCCTTGTGACGGGCGCACCCACGGCCGCCACGTCACAACACATACAAACGATGACACATGAAGAAACAAATGTTATTGCTGACTCGGATAATGTTATCGAGGAATAAGGTAATGCTTGTTGCGAATAGCTCCAAGGTTTAGTGAACACGGTGTGTGATTAGTCTCGAAACGAAAAGTTATTATATACTAATGCACTTGCCCCAGTGTTACCAATGATGATACAGTTGTATCTGATTCAGCACAATTCATGGTCAGTGGTACACAGACAAGTTTTTCTGATATTTTCGGAATTTTTTTAGCACAAAAGAAAGAAAGAGTTGATTCAATGTATACTTTTTTATATAAAGAGTCTTAAGTCTTAGTTCCTATGATCTACGTATTGTGTTCTACGCGTAAAAATATTTTAATTAATGTTCGATGTATATAGCAATACCTACAAAATTAATTTTCTTTCCATTATGGATGATGAAACAATATATGAGTTACCAGACAATGAATATTTGTATATAGATGACGACGATGCCAGCGGAGAAGACCTGCCCTACCATAGGGTAAATTGGAATCTCGAAAATAAACCAACCAATTCAAAAGAAGCTTCCGTAGACATTTGTACGGTGTGTCTTGCAAACGAGCGAACGCACGCCTTCATACCGTGTGGTCATCTAGCGTGTTGTCTTGAATGTATCGAATTTCTTCAAAGCGATCGATGTCCAATATGTAACTTGACATATACTAGCTATGTAAAAATTATAAAACCATGAAACGTGAAATTGTGAAAATAATGAGAGGATTATTCTTTTAAATAATTTAAACTAGAAAACAGACTAAGTTTTGCAAGAGAAACAATCTGAAAATTTAGTCGCCTGTATGGATTCTACCATTCTGTATTGTTACATCCGTAATATTAAGTATAACAATAAGCGTTGTGATATATTACACTTTTACAAAGTGCAAATGTAGACATTACACAAGATTGTCTCACTCTATAGTATTATAAACGTTTAATACTGATCCTGCCTCTCTGTTATTTTCTAAACATAAGTAATGACAGAAAACCAATCACTAAGGTACCTATCGAAATGTAATTGCTAAAATGATGCATACTATTTGTCAAATCCGATTATTTCTTCATACATTTTTTTCAGTTTAAGCTTATATTCTAGAGTTAACGATTCTACCTTGTAAAGGGATGCATCATTGTAGAAATTACAGATCATTCAATTATATTCTAAGTTAGTACATGTAAGATTTTGTTAAGACAAACCTGTTAGATTACGTACAAATATGTTGCCAAAGCTACATTTATTCCTCTTTGCAATACTGTCATATATATATATATATAATTCCAAGTATCCAAGTGATATAATTGTGTATCTCTGTGATATGATGCTTTTTTCTTATGTAGCGGAATATAAATATTGTAAAATGCATGACACATACTTTTCGTTTATGTCAAATATTTTGTTACCAATGTTATGCGTACAGAAATAAAATAATTTTAGAAATAGTTAAACATTTTTCATTCAACGAATAAAATTGTTTACCTATACGATCTCCGAAAAGATTTTTTAATCTTCAAAACCAACTGTCCATCAAAATAAAACGAATTCTTGAGTCGTCATGTCCACGCCGTATGAAAAATTATTTTAATAAACTTTTGAAAAAATTAGAAACGTTTACTGAAGTGTTAATTAAATGTCGCAACCGTTGTATGTCACAAAAGTGTATTTGCAATATTTAATTTTTATTGTTTTGTGAAGCGAAAATCTCAGGTACTTGAAATCACTTTGACATAAACGACCCAAGAATTCGTTTTAAGGATTAACCTTATCTGTACCCACATCTTACTATCCTATACCTGTTAGCACACAAAATAATATTTCAATATATAAAATATGTTGAATGAAATTAAAATTAACACTATTATCTTTCGGTTACATGTATATATTCTCCCCTGTGGACGCCACCTTGCCGTGGTGGGGGAGCTTGCGTGTCCCGATAAATTACAGAGCTGTGCCGGCGGGGGTTTCGACTCCTGGCAGGTTCTACTATGCCGGAGTGGTCTGTACGGAGGGGCCAGACTAAGAGCGTTCATAATACTCCTGGATGGGCAGCTGCCTCCAGGGTTTTAACCAGGGTCTGGAGGGTCTCATTCGTGGGGCCCAAAAGACCCTACAGCGCGGGCAGAGCGGGCTCGTTAGCCTTGGCAGGCAACCGGTCTAGGGGAAGGAAAACCCCGAAATTGCACCCGTGTTGCAGGGGCACGTAAAGCCCCTGCATTTATGGAGAAATGGCAAAAAGGAGAATCAACCCCCGGTACTCGGAGCCGGGAAACGGCGGGAAGGGGCGTATGGTCCCGGCACCCCCTCGTCGTCATCATACGACGAGCCAGGCGGTGCGTGCCAGGCGGGCGCGCCGCCCGAATTGGTTACCGCCCGTAGGGAAACGCTTCAGGACCGGCTTAGGCCGAATGTGGGTCGGATGCCCACCGTCGACCTTCGTCGGCCCGAAAAACGCTAAAAAGAGAAAGCGCAAGGAGGAGGAATCTGCCTCGCAGTTGTGGCAGGACAGGGAGACGTACTTCCCTCCCCTCGGGGGCGTTAGTTCTCATCGGGAGGAGGGGAGTGCGGCTCCCTGCACGCGTGCGGGTGGGGCCGAGATGTCCGCCACGCAAACGTGAGAGAAACTCTTCCCGAGGGAGGAGTTCCCCTCGGTCGAGGGTTAAGAGCCCTCGACCGGGAGGGCTCCTTTCCGAAACGCGCGGGAGGGGGTGTTTCGGGTGGGCGTCAGGGGTGTCACCAATGGAGTTTTTCGTCTGTGCGGAGACCCGCATTGGAGGCGGAAAGGGGACGGGATCTGGCCGCGGAGGCATTGGGTAGTGTAGACTACATAAGGACTCTGCAGATAGATCCATCGAATAGGGCAGCAAGGGGATACGGGAAACCCCTTGAGGCCCTCAACAAAGACTTCAGAGAGAGCCTTCTATATAGAGGAGGCTCTTTCTGATTATAAAAAGTTGGTGAAGGAGGGTGGCCCGGATGGACGACTTGGGGCCCTGGAAGTTCAGGTCCGGGGCCTCAAGTCCGAAATCGCCCGCATTGGGCGGCTGCTGGAGAAGCTTTTT
Organism: Harpegnathos saltator; assembly: GCF_003227715.2. Taxonomy (NCBI): domain Eukaryota; kingdom Metazoa; phylum Arthropoda; class Insecta; order Hymenoptera; family Formicidae; genus Harpegnathos; species Harpegnathos saltator. Next base: position 149,495 of record NW_020230206.1, read on the forward strand.
CCTTCTCCAGCAGCAGCAGCTGCGGGCAGCGGGGCCTCCCCCCTCCAACCACCCAGGTGACAGCCGACTGTCGCTGGGGAGGGAAGGGAGGGCGAGTGGACGGTCGTGTCCACTCGCAAGGGGAAAGGGAAGGGGAAAGGGAGGAAGGGGAAAGGGGGAAGGGGAAAATCGAACCCCCCAAATCAATGGGAGGGGGTGTCGCAAAGAAGGCGGCACCTCCTCCCAAAGTAGGTAAGGTAGCGGAGAAGGGGGCCCCAAGGAAGGGACTCCCTCCTCCGCAAAATAAACCCCAGTTGAGGAACTCCTCACGCAACCCTGTTGTAATGGTGACAGCGTTCCGGGGGGTTCCTCCATTAAGGAGGTTATGGCGAAGGCCAGGCTCCGGGACCATCTACAGGAGATCGGCCTGGAGCCTGGCTCTTTCAAGGTGAAACGCGCCAGGAACGGAGGAGTAATCCTGGAGGTTCCTGGTCAGGGCGGTCGGGATAAAGCCGACCACCTGGCCAGGGATCTGCAGGATGTGCTACATGGGGAGGCGGTGGTCTCCAGGCCGACGAGAAAGACGGAACTCCGCATCGTTGGCCTGGAGGACTCCGTCACCCCGATATTACTGCGGGCCGCGATTTTAAAAACATCGGGTTGTCCTCCAGACGATCTCCAGATCGGGGAGATTAGGAGATCGTCTGGAGGACTAGGGGCAGCGTGGGTCAGGTGTCCGTTGGCACCGGCCCAAAAGCTATTGCCAGCCGGAGGGCTTGTCGTGGGGTGGGCGAGGGCAAATGTCAGAGTACCGGGGGACCGGCCCCTCCAGTGCTTTAAATGCCTTCGATACGGGCATATGGCAGTGACCTGCCAGACAGATAACGGTCTGGCAGGTCGCTGCAGATGTGGGGGGACCGGTCACGTGGCAAAGAGGTGCACCGAGGCTGTTCGGTGCCCTCTTTGCCACTATGAGGGGAAGAAAGCGGACCACCAAATGGGTGGTCCGGCGTGTAAGGCGGTCCCTCGGGCTGCCCTGAGAGGAGGGGCACCTGCCCGCAGGAAAAAGAGGAGGAAGAAAAAGGCGGCACGTGGGGGGGTTGTGGCTGACGTCCAGCCGCAGCCTCCCGGCGGTGCCGCCGCCAAGGAAATACTACGGGCTTCGGTCCAAGTCGCTGACCCGGACACGGTCGGAAAGATAGGGATGGGGGTGACGGAGGCTGAAGTTATTCAGCCTCCGCCACCGACTGATCAGGTAGGGCCCGGGGCGGGAGGAACGTCGGCCGCTCCTGTAGCGCCGGACCCTCCCTCGGCGAATAGGCCGAGGGGGGTCCCCGAGGCGGAGTCCATGGAGGTAGAAGCCTCTGCATCCCTCCTGGCGGAGGAGGGATGGGAGGAGTGGGCGGCGTAGAGAGCATGGTGTAGCTCTTCCCGCATACTCCTCCATCCCAGGCCCATGGGATCTGCCGGTGGGGTAGCGGCCATGGGCGGCCCCCCCACCGGGACCCATGGGCCAGGCAGGAGCGGTCGGGGGTGGGCCGACCACTTGTTGGAACACCCCTGACCGCGCCAGGAGGGATGGCCTCCCCCCCAGGGTGTGGCTCCCGAATCCGGTTTGGTACGGAGGAAGACGGAGCCCTGGGGGCAATACCCCTCCCGGGGCGGGTGTGGTAGGTTCCCCCTCGGTTCCTCACCTAGGGGGGGTCCTGTAGGGACCACCACACACCTTCTCATGACTGAGGCCAGGCGCCGGATTAATCCGGAGGAACTTGGCATCCCGGGAGCCCTGCGGGTTCGCACGGCTCGCACGGGTGCCCTGTTGATCGAGGTGCCTAGCTTCGGCTCAGGGCCCTCCGCCGACCGGCTTGCCGAGTTCCTCGGCAAGCTGGCGGCGGAGAAAGGCCCCGACTACCGTGTTCAAAGGCCGGTGAAGATTGCATCAATGCGAATCACCGGCTTAGACGCGACGATCGGGGCCGATGAGGTGGCGGCCGCGGTGGCCAAGGCTTGGGGGTGCCTGCCGACGATCTCCGTAAGCAGGTATAACCTCACCCAGCGGGGTATGGCCTTGACGGTGGTACGATGCCCGCTTGCAGCGGCCAGTAAGGCTGCTGCGGCGGGGTGGGTCCGGATCGGCTGGACCCGCGCCGGGGTGACGGTGCTGCCCGCTCGTGCACAACTGTGTTACCGCTGTTTGGAGCGGGGACACGTGCGCGAGCGGTGCACTATCGCCGTCGACCGCAGCGATCAATGTTATCGCTGCGGTAACCCCGGCCACCGCGCCAAGCAGTGTGAGGCGGTGACGGCGCATTGTGCCGTGTGCACCGACGCGGACAGGCCGGCTAGGCATAAAGTCGGCGGGCCGGCCTGCAAACCCTCCACAGCGGCAAGAAGAAGAGGGGGAGAAAGAGGTGTGGAACAGCCGGAACAGAGAGGGAGGCAGGGAGCACTCCCCCCTTCGAGGGACTGCACAAGCCAAAAGGGGGGGACCCGACAAGCCCCCCTCCAAAGCGGACCTCAGAAGAGGACATGAGTGTTGGAGGTACGGGGATGGTCGCTTCACCAACCCCCCTACCAAGGTCATCAAGGCTGAGGGGGAGGCGGAGGGGGGATCGGAGGGTGCGCCCTTTTCGACCCCCTCAACGTGTGGCCCCCCGTCATACTCCCGAGACGAGGAGGCCACTGAGGTAGAGACTCCCTGTGCCTCCGCAGAGACACCCGAGAACGAGGCCATCGTGGTAGAAGTCCCCTCGGAGGGGATCGGTGCGGCGCTATCGCTGCCTGATGTCTCTCCTGAGGGGATGGAGGTAGACTGCCCGGAGGAAGTGATGAAGGCTTAGCCTTCACGCCCCTCCGGGTTCTACAGGCCAACCTCGACCGCGGCGCCCGGGCGCAGGATCTCTTTGTTCAGAGACTTGCGGAACAGGGCGCCGGGCTAGGGGTGGTCACCGAGCCGTATCGGATGCCGGCCAGAAACTGGTCGGGTAACCCGGTTCGGTGGCCGTGGTGCCCGTCTCGCGGCGGGGTCCCTCCCTGGTACACTCAGGGCAAAGGGGACCTCGTATGTGGCTGTTGACTGGGGGCCCATCACAGTGGTGGGGGTTCATCTCCCCCCCCGCTGGAATCGTGCCGGCCTAGCGGCTTTGCCCGCATACAGGGGATCCTCGACGATATCGGGGGAGTGGTACGACAATGCCACCCCGACCTGTCATTATCGCCTGGGTCTTCAACGCCCATTCTACGGAATGGGGTTGCAGTCCTCGTCAGGAGGATCCCCGGGGTAGGGCCGTGGTCGACTGGGCAGCGGGACTCGGCCTCCTGTTGATAAACAGGGAGTCGACCAGCATCTGCGTGCGGCCGAAGGGGGAGTCCGTCATTGATTTGACGTGGGCTTCTCCTTCGGCCGCCCGGATGTTCCGGGAGTGGGTGGTGGAGGCGGAGGGTGAGACGCTATCCGATCATCGGTACATAGTGTGGACCCTCTGTCTCCGCATCCCTCAGCGAGTGCTGGACCGTCGCTCAGAGCAGGGGAACTTTCCCCTCCCCAAGAGGTGGGCCCTCGGTCAGCTAGATGCAGACAAGTTTCAGGCGGCCGTCCTTGTGGTCACCTGGCACCTGGAGCCAGGTGAGTGGAACCCTAACCCCCGTGAGAGGGCAAGGGAGTTGGTGGGCATTGTGACGTCGGCGTGCGACGCCGCAATGCCCCGGTCCCGCCCCCGTTCGCACTGGGCCGCCCACTGGTGGACGGAGGAAATCGCTGAACTTCAGCGAGCCTCCGTCCGCGCCAGGAGGGTGTATATCCGGGCCCGGCGACGCGACAGGGATGTCGCAAGGGCGAAAGAGGGCTACCTCCAAGCGAGGGAAGCCCTCAAGGCCGCCATCGTCGAGGCGAAGAAAAGAGCCTGGGAGTTGGTGAGCTCCTTGGATGGGGACCAGTGGGGGCGTCCGTACAAACGTACAGTTGGAAAAATTCGATCATGGGCGCCCCCACCGACGGAGGTCCTTGAGCCCCAGGCCCTCGAGGGGACTCTTGACACTCTCTCCGAGAGTAGTTGGGGGTCCACCCCGGATCCCTGTCCCGGAGTTGCAGGACGGGGATTGGAACGAGGGCCTGGTGGTCACTTCCGAGGAGTTCGCCATGGCCAGGAAGAAGCTCGGGACCAGGGGTAAAACTCCCGGTCCCGACGGGATTCCTGGCCGAGCCTGGGCTCTCGCACTCGGCGAGGGAAACTTGTCCGCAGCCACGCGGGAAGTGTTTTCACGGTGTCTTAGGGAGGGGGCATTCCCTAGGAGTGGAGGAGAGCTAAGTTAGTCCTTCTCCCGAAGGAAGGCAAAGCACCCGGTAGTCCGTCGGCCTATAGGCCGATATGCCTGCTGGACGAGGCGGGCAACATGCTGGAGCGCATCATTGCCGACCGGCATCTGTTATCGGAGGGGCCGAACCTCCACGACAGACAGTACGGGTTCATGTCCGGACGCTCAACGCTGAATGCGATCCAGTGCGTCCGGGACCTGACCCGTGCTGTCGTGGAGGAGGGCGGGGTGTTGTTGGCGGTGTCTCTGGACATAACCAACGCCTTCAACACCCTGCCCTGGCCAGAGGTTGGACAGGACCTCGAATATCACGAGGTGCCCGTCTACTTTCGGCGTATCCTGTCGGCCTACTTCGGTGGCAGGGACCTCGCCTACACGGAGAGAGGCGGAATCCAAGGCCGGCGGACTATGGAGTGTGGTATCCTGCAGTGGTCGGTACTCGGCTCCCTGCTATGGGACATCACCTTCGACCGGGTGCTTCGCTCGACCCTTCCCCCCGGCTGCCACGTCATCTGCTATGCAGATGACACCTTAGTGGTGGCTCGGGGAGAGGACTGGGGGGATGCCCGCTTCCGTACGGAGGCTGCGTTGGCATCGGTGGTGGGCACAATCAGAGGCCTGGGGCTGAAGGTGGCGCCCCAAAAAACGGAGGTCGTTTACTTTCACGACGGCAGCCGTGGGGCACCGTCGGAGTCCCAGGTCCTTGTGAACGGAGTCCGCGTCCGCATCGAGCTCCAGATAAAATATCTGGGCCTGGTGTTGGACGGCCGGTGGGACTTCGGGCCGCATTTCAGGTGGCTGGCTCCTCGGGTCGGCACTGCAGGCTTGGCTCTCGCCGGGCTGAGGCGGACCCAAGGGGCCCTGGGTGGCACGCTCGCCGCCTGTACGTGCGTGTGGTGCTCGCGATCGCCCTCTATGGGGCGCCCATCTGGGCGCCCCAGCTGAAGGCCGCCGGCCGCAGCAAATACTTGATGCGCCAGGCGTTGCGGTCGGTGGTTGTGAGGGTGATCAGGGGATACCGCGCCGTATCGTATATGGCGGCGACGACCGCTCCCCTCCCATGGAGCTCCTTGCCGAGGAGCGCTGCACCCTCTATTGGAGGGTGCGGGAGCTCCGCGAGAGGGGGGAGGAGGTAACGGCCAGGGGCCTGGCGGCCCTGAGGTCTCAGGTCAGAGCCCGGGTATTCGAGTAGTGGGACACCCTACTAGCGAATCCGCGCGTACCCGGGCTCCGAACGGCCGAGGCCGTCCGCCCTGTCTGCCGGTGATGGCAGACAGGAGGGGACGCGGATTCTCGTTCCATTTGGTGCAGGTGTTGACGGGACATGGATGTTTCGGTCGATACCTGCACCGGATTCAGAAGGAGCCCACCGCGCACCACTGCCCGGCACTCGAGGACACGGCGCATTATACGCTGACCACATGCGAAGCATGGGGCCAGCAACGCCGTGTCCTTGCCCGGGCGGTGGGTTGCGCGGAGGAGGCATAGGAGGCGGAGGCCTCCTTCTCCAGGGACGTAATGACCCGGAAGGAGGCTGCCGAATGGGAGCGCCGTCCCGGAGCCCGTCGCAGGGAACGACGGGGGAGGAGGCGGCGCTCTCCGGGTATAGGGAACGGGCCCGAGGTGGCGCCGGCCGAGGATCCACTCCCGATTCGTCGGGGGCCTCCTCGGCCGCCTCGGGCCGCCTTCGTCAGCGCGGGGGGAGACGGGGTTAACCCGACTCCTTCCGCGCCACGGACATGGTAGGAAAGGGGAGTGGTGGCCTGTTTAGGGACGGGCACCCCTCCAACCTACCTCAAGTAGTGAGGGAGGCTTAGCAGGAGAGGTGGGTGGGTGTCCCCCCTCTTCTTAATTGAACCGGAAGGCCAACCCGGCCGGGGCATCGCGTCTCTCAACTCCCCTCGGGGAAGAGGCGCGGTACTTGGGCGTGGGGTTCCATTGGAGCCCCGGAGCCGGGTGTCGGGAAGGGAGTGCCGGCGCAGTTCCCCCGACTGCTCACATTCTGGCCCGAATGGTAGAAACCCCGGTGGGGTTTTAGCCGGTAATAGTCCGGCATAACCCCTGCCCCCCCAAGGGGCGGGGGTATTCATGAGGATTTCCCCACCGTGATAAAAAAATATATGTATATTAATATTAATTTTTTCACAATTTGACGTATTATAACTTAATATATTATATTTATATTATGATTTATATTATGATTTAGCACTTCATATATCTGTAGCGGTAGGAAAGACAATAACATACTCTAATTATACCTCTAACTCTACAACTTTAATTTTTACTTCTTCTCTATTACATACTTAAATTTATAATGCGTATCCTTTAAGCACATGAGTCAACGATGCACTATAAGCAATAAATATGTCACCTTTTTACGACTTCACGTTTTTTACATACGATTATAAGTATAAGTATAAGTAACAGTATAAGTACCAGTATAAGATAAGATAAAGACTGTATTTTTCCAAATTCTGTTTTTACTTGTTACGATTTTTTATTGATACAAATCTGCGTGCACTTCTAAAGCGTCCAAATAATTGGACCACTATAACCTATTAATGTGTTACGCTTCTGTAATTATCAGTATGAAAGGATATAAGAGACTATTTACAAATTTAGTTTTTACTTTTGTTCCCATTTTCAACTATTATAAATTTGTGAATGCAGTGTGTACATTTCTTAAGCCTTTAAGTAAACGACGCACGCCCTACGTGGGTAACTGAACGGTGGGCAATTGAACAGTGGACAACTGAACGGTGAGAAATTGAACGGTGGGCAACTGAACGGTGAGCAACTAAACGGTGGACGATTGAACGGTAGGTAACTGAACGGTGGGCAATTGAACGGTGCGCAATTGAACGGTGCGTAACTGAACGGTGAGCAACTGGACGGTGGGCATCTAAACGGTGCGCAATTGTTTGTGTGCAATTGAACGGTGGGTAATTGAACGGTGGGCAGTTGAACTGTGTGCAACTTTCCGTGTACAAATAAACGGTGGACAAATGAACGGTGAGCAACTGAACGGTAGGCAATTGAACGGTGTGCAAATGAACGGCAAATTAACGGTGGCAATTTAACGGTGCGCATTTTCAACGTGTCCTAAAGCAACTGCGTGCAAAATCCTTGTGTCCAAACAAACCGTGTCCAATCGAACCGTATCCAAAGTGTCCATTTGCAACGTGTCTAATTGCAACGTGTCCAATTGTACCGTGTCCAAGTAAACCATTCCCGAATATTATGACAGTGGAATAATGTCTAATGAACTATAGTCGCTTTCCTAGCGACGTCGGAATCATATTATGTATCGATATTGTATCGCTAGATCGAGTTACAGAATAGTTTCATCGTTAGACCATCGTTAGAACAGGCGACAACATCGCTATTTTAACGATAGCGACATTGTCGTTAGGAAGTTACAGAATAGGCCTACAGGTGTTGTACCGTTGATCGCATGGTGGATGGTGGATGATGGACCTCGTCCATCCCGCATGCAACCCCGGCACCATAAGTGTCGTGCCCTTAGGCACGTGCCAGCCGAACTGCTTCCGGATGCGGTATCGTGTGTCCGTATACACCCTTTATAGGACCAGTCGAGACGCAGGATCAGGCTAAGCCCTCCATCTGCGGGAGTCTTCCAGTCCTGCAGTAGTGCATTCGTAAGACCTCATCACCGCCGCCGATACCGCGCTACCACTCCCTTCGGGGCCGGCCAGACAGGCATCAGTCCGCCTGGTCAGCGGCCCGGTGCCCGTCCGGCCACCCTTCAGGGCAGGCCACCGCAGCATCGACTCTCAACAGTGGCATGCCTCCACGATCTATACACCCTTAGCAGCCGGCTGGTGTCATTCGCAAGGGTGAGACTAGGACACCGATGAGTGCATCCCCCAAGTTTCCTCAAGGAATGCCCACCTGGCACCCAGAAACCTCTCCTTCGGAGGCGACCTAAGATGGTTCATTCGACGCACATATCCTCTCCGGCACTGGAGCGGGGACAGCCCCAGCCGCCATCACCACAGCCCTATTCCTTCGAGGATCAGCGCCGTCGCCAGCCCCTTCCGGAACCCCACACATACATTTATTCTGGATGGCGGCGCCATCCTACACCCTCATGGAGCCCGCACCGTTCCCCGAGAGCACCCTTGCTCCCACCGTCGAGCGAACCCCCCGGATGTCGCGGGACCTCGGCCTGACGGATCAATGAGTGCACTACAGCGCTTGCCTACCGTTGCCGACTATCCTCCGCCCCCTGGCATCCGAAGGTCCCCCCAGCCACCAGGAGCATTAGCCTAACAGATCAGGGGGTGCACGACAGCGCTCGCTCCCCGTTGCCGACTTTCCGCCGCCCCCAGAAACCAGAAAGCGTCCGACTCGACGACGGAACCAGGATCCACGGGGTCCGCGGCGCGCTCCACCAGATGTTGCCTCTCAGCCACTCCCATGTGGAAGAATTAAACCACACGGGAACCGTTGAGAGGGTTCCATTCATCCATACCATGGTCGGCTGCCTCACTAAACTAACAAGTCCGACCCTCCGGGTTTTTATTTGGGTTTCCTCCTCTCATTCGGATACCTGGCACCGCCAGACTAACAGGTCCGATCACCCGGGTTTTTCCATTGTGTTTTCCTTTCCCTCGTTCGGGTGTCTGGTACTACCAAACTAACGAGCCCGATCGCCCGGGTTTCATATTGGGGTTCTCCCTCCCCTTCACTTCGGTCGCTTGTCCATGAAATCAAGCTCTCGAGCCCTCGCCCAGGTTTGATAACGGAGTTTCCAATCTCCGGAATAGGTTGCACAAGGCTAACGAGCCCACTAGCCCAGGTTTTTCCAATGGGTGTCCTTCCCCTCGTCGGATTATTTGGCAACCTCCCAAACTAACGAGTCCGATACCCGGGTTTTAATGGGTTTTGCGTCCCTAGGTTTTTCCATTGGGTTTTCCTCCCACTCGTTCGGATGTCTGAGAAAAATAGACTCACAGGCCCGATCGCCCAGGTTTATTAGTCAGGGTTCTTCCTTCCCTCTTGTTCAGATGTTTGGACTGCCAGACTCACGAGCCCGAACGCCCGGTTTGGTCCGGAGTTTTCTCTCCGTTTCGGATGTCTGGACCGCCAGACTCACGAGCCCGAACGCCCGGTTTGTACGGAGTTTTTTCTCCGGTGCGGAGACCCTTAGGCTAACGAGCCGCACGCCCGGATTTGGTATTGGGGTTCTTTCTCCCCTAATAATAGGTTGCTTGCCCACGAAGTCAAGCCCTCGAGCCCTCGCTCGGATTTGATAACGGAGATTCCAATCTCCGGAATAGGTTGCGCATGGCTAACGAGCCCACTAACCCGGGTTTTTACAGTGGGTTTTCCTTCCCCTCGTCAGATTGTCTGGCAACCTCCCAAACTAACGAGCCCGATGCCCGGGTTTCGTATTCGGGTTCTTCCTCCCCTTCACTTCGGTCGCTTGCTCATGAAGTCAAGCTCTCGAGCTCTCGCCCGGGTTTGATAACGGAGTTTCCAATTTCCGGAATAGATTGCTGACGAGCCCACTAGCCCGGGTTTTTACAGTGGACTTTCCTCCCCTCGTCGGGTTGTCTAGCAACCTCCCAGGCTAACGAGTCTGATACCCGGGTTTTGCATAGGGTTTTCCTTCCCCTCGTTGGGTGCCTGGAAAATAGGCTAACGGGCCCAATCGCCACTGGTTTTATTATGGGTTTCCTTCCCTTGTTCGGATGCCTCCCAAAAGCGAGGCTGACGAGCTCGAACGCCCGCGCTGAAGGATCCTTCATGCCGCTCTAGAGTAGCCATCGGGTCCCTTAATGCTTCGAGAGGCAGCTGCCCATCTCGGAGCATGTATTGGTCGCTCTCAGTAGCCTCTCTCCTCAGTTCACCCTCGAACTTGGAATCCTCAGATTCCAAGTCGAGTCCATCCCCATGGATCATTGTGGCTGTCAAGCTTCTGCACCACGACAAGGTGGCGACCATCGCAGAAGAAACTTATAAAACTTACCTTTTTAAACAAAAAGGTAAAAAAAGGCGCCAAGTACAAGCGCAACACGTATTGTGCTATTCTTAGAAATTTCTAATTCAAATTATTTTTTTTAAGTATGTATGTGTACATAACATAAGTTTTTAAAAGTAAAACTTATACAAAAAAAGTGATATATTAAAACAGTAGCGCCAACTGAGAAATCGTATACTTAATACTTTTAGAAATCTCAAATTCAAATTATTTTCTTTTTTTAATATATGTATTATGTACATAACATAAGTTGTTACAAGTAAAAATTATGTTATAAAAATTTAACACGTTTATTAGTAATGTCCAATATTTAATTTATCATTATTTATTAGAACACTGAGTTATATGATTGTTTTACTTGTTATTATAATGTACTTAACATAAGTTTTCACAAGTAAAACTTATACAAAAGAAGTGATATATTAAAACAGTAACGCCAACTGAGAAATCATATACTTAATATTTTTAGAAATCTCAAATTCAAATTATTTCCTTTTTTTAAGATATATATTAATTATGTATTGTATATGTGTTATGTAATACGTGAAATTTTTATTGAAACAATTTTTTTCATTCGTGATAGATAGCGTTGAATTTTTCCGAGAAACTACTTTTAACGTTACACAGGAACAACAACGAGGACGTAGTAGTTTTATGTTCCTTTCGGGTGCTTTTTTAATGTGAGTCCCCTTGCCTCTTACTGTTCAATTAATTAGAGTAAGTGTTCGAAATTTTTACCTTTAACTTCAATACACTTATAGATCCTTTTTTCAAATGACTGTACACAGGATAGAAGCATATCTGCGGGAGTTTCAGCGCAAGCGTTTCTTATGCGTTCTACCATGTTTTCACGAGTTGTTGGCACTTGTTGATTTAAAAATATTGAACAGGTATTTTTTATTTCTCAATCCGATGATCATTTCTGGAGAATTGCGGAAAATATAATTTTTTGCGATTACAGCGCCACCTATCACGAATCAAAAAAAAGTTTCGGACAAAATTTACGTATTTTGTGGCGTAGAATCCGTATCTGCAATAAAAAATGGGGTTTCCACCTAAGATTTCAAAGTTGCCCCCAACCTCCACCCCCAGGGGGTGGGGTGGGAGGTCGAGTTTGGTATCATTGGATGTCCCCCTTCGAGACTAACAACTTTAATTAACCACGTTTTTTTATCCAATGTATAGTTCTCGAGGTATTTCAATGTCTTCAGATAAATCGTGCAACCTGTATATAGACAGAGAATTTACAAGTACATTTTATTATAATAAAAATGCTGTCATGTATGTTGTAACGGCCGAACTCCGCTGCTCGGTCGTCGCTACGCATTTCGCACGGATAATGCTCGTCGGAGTCCGGGTTCGAGGAGGAGTTAAGCAGCGAGACACTTGAGAGTGGTAATATGAATAACTTAGATTTATTCTATGCTTACTGAGATACAAGAGCTCGGCCCCGAAGGCGTTGTCGCGGGTCGCGTCTATCAGGCGCGTCGGTACGGTACGGTGCGGTGCGACGTGCGGTACACGCGCGCGTACGGACGGATAGGCCGCGCGGAAGGCAGGGCCTATTGCACGACGCGTGTAGACGGTAACGGCGCGGTGATTGCTCTCGCTTCGCGACGCTGGGCGTCTCGGACAATTATCGCCCAATACTCGGCTCGCAATCATTCGCGTATAGATGGTCGCCGGACCGGAGAATTCGACTCTCGGTCGAACGAACGCACGCAAGTCGCGGAATACGCGAAATGATTTCGTCCGTCGGGGCCGAGGACTTTCGGCAGAGAAGGCGTACGCACCCTTTTCCCTACGTTCGCGGAGGAAAGCGACCAAGTGCTGCGGACACTCAGCGGAGACGGCGGACACACCGTCCTGGGTTCTTGGTCGCTAGACGGATCGCCTAAAAGCTGAGTACGCTCAGCGGAGTTCGCCGACGGACGAACCCCTGACTCAAGGCGGCGGGTAAAGGCGAGAGACTGTCGAGTACGCTAGACTGAGCACGCGCACGCACGAGCCCAGGAAGACGGGAGACGGCCAATTATCGAGTACGCTCGATCGAGACTGCGGACACACAATCCCGTGTTCTTAGTCGCCGGTCGAGTAGTCGGAAAGCGGAAGGCAGAGCGAAACGGTCCGGATATTCTCTCTTTCGGCATGAAGCGTCTAGATCGAATCGGCGGTACGGATCGGTCTCGTGCCTAGAAGCTCGATCACCGCCGTTTTATGGTTGTCTGCGCTACGATTGATACGGCGGCGATCGAGCGGCGCGCGTATCAGCGCGAGGCACGGCGACGGCGCGTGATCGCGGCGCGCGATAGCGGCGGCGCGAAATAACGGTGCACGATCGTTTCGATCGATTAGTGTGGCGCAAAGCGCCGTTCTTCGGCCCGACAGGTGGTCGGTAGTAACGAGATACATTTGCGCCTCGTTACATCACTCCCCTGGCAGAGGGGTCGTCCGGCAGGCGGCGGCTGGACTGGAGTTGGCCGTCCGCGTGGAAGCGTAGCATCCACCTTCCCTCAGGTGTTCGGAGGCGATAGCGGCGGCTTATGTGGACGGTCGAGTGGGGGACGAGTTTGTGGACGCCGAGCTCCACTTCGACGAGGACCGGCGGCGGTGGCCTCAGGCCGACCGGTTGGAGTATCTTCGGCGGTCGGACGGGGGTCGGACCCGAGGGTGGTCGCATCGTCGGGAGGAGAGGCGTCCCTGCTGCTCATTGCAGCGGCGGCGGCGTCCGTTACGGCTGTGGTGGCGGCCGTTGCGGCGGTGGCCATTGCTGCGGCGGCGGTCGTTGCGGCGGCGGAGTCGTCGGTGGCCGCGTGGGGCGGGTGGTAGCCCTGCCTTGTAGTCACTGCCAGAATCTTGGGCTGGCGTCCTCGGCGCCCGGGTAGTAGGGGCAGCGGAGCCGTTAACATCAACGCTTTACGGCGCTATGTCATATCCGACCGTTGAATCCTGGTCCCCCTCGCTGGAACTTGGAGGTTCGGCGGCCTTGGCGACGGCAGCGTGTGCTCGCTGGTGGTAGCGGCGGTGTCGTCGGCAGTGACGTCGGCGGTGGCGTCGCTGGTAGTGGCGACATCGACGGCAGCGGGGCGGCCGGGGCCCTCTCCTAGTCGTCGGAGAGGGCGAGATCCGTCCAGAGGACGGCGAGATCCTCGATCTCCATCGCTCTGGGCTTGCTCATCGCTAGCAATTGTGCTTGCGCTTGTGCTTGCCAAAATCTTCCTGGCTGCTTGCGACAGTTCGAGGAAGTGTGAGCTTCGCTGCTCGAGGCCGTCGTTTTATACCCCGGGCCGCTGTTTCGGTTTCCCCTTCCGGGTCGTCGACCTCCGCGTCCTGTGGCTTTCCGTCGTTGTTATTGCCTGACTTTAGATCTTGTGCATGTATATGTCGTAGCCACTTGCCATTTTTGGCGCAGAGATCGACTATTACCGGTGAGATTATTCGTCGAACTTCGTACGGCCCGGAGTATTTCAGCGCTAGCTTGGCGTTGAAGCCTTGCGCTTTATCCGATAGGGGATACTCGCAAGGATTCGCTATACTGTCTTTCCTATCGCAGGACGCCAGGAGCGCCGTCGCAAATTATAATAGCGCTCCTGGCGTTGAAAAGCTCGCGCCAAATTTACACGGACGACCTCATAAGCGTCCTCGAACTGCCGGTGGCGCGTTTGCCGTTACTCCGGTGTGTTCACCGGAACGATCTTATAATTGTACCGTCTTTGCGATATAGAGATCGGACGGCGAGTTTGCCGTCGCTCCGGTGTGTTCACCGGAACGATCTTATTTTGTGCCGTCTTTGCGAGATATAGAGATCGGACGGTGAGTTTGCCGTCGCTCCGGTGTGTTCACCGGAACAATCTTATTTTGTGCCGTCTTTGCGAGATATAGAGATCGGACGGTGAGTTTGCCGTCGCTCGGGTGTGCACCGGAACGATCTTGTTTTGTGCCGTCTTTGCGATATAAAGATCGAACGGCGCATTTGCCGTCGCTCCGGTGTGTTCACCGGAACGGTCTTATTTTGTACCGTCTTCGCGATTCAGAGATCGAACGGCGAGTTTGCCGTTACTCCGGTGTGTTCTCCGGAACGCTCTCATAAATATCTTTCTTTTGTTTCTCCCTCTCTACTTCCTATAGGACTCAGAGCACGTAAAGACGCAAGGGCAGAGAGAGTCGTCGCCCACACCTACCGACTGTCCGGCGCGGCCGCCGGCCCGGAGTAACTCCATCAGAAAAGTGCTTCGCGCCGACCAAAAATCGATCGACGACCGCGGCGAATAAAGCCGGGGATCAAGCCCGATAGGCATCGCGAATCTCTCCCGTCGTCAATAACGCGAAGAAACAAAGCGAATAATTACGGCCTGTCGAAAAACAAGCGTGAGCCTTACGCCCGACGCCCGGCATAACTATTGTGCGCGCACCACAAAGCGATAACGCGGCTCGACGCGACGCGTTTTTGCGCACTTTCTTCTATACACCGACAGTCAGACGAGACGAAGAATCGGCCTTTAAAAGCCGACTAAAGGCTGCGACGACGCCTGCACGGAATCTCTATTTCTGCCGACGCCCGGACCCTCCGACAGCGAATTTTTCTTTTTTTTTCTCTTGTCCATTACCTGTAAATCCTATGTATTAAAATAATTACTGCTGATACGTTGAGAATCACGCATTAGACAAAACCACCGTCACGCAAACACGACCGCTCCCAGAGACGGCGAGCATAAGCGAAGAAACAAAGCCGCGCGTCGAGACGGCAACCAAACAGTGGGAACCTCGCGCAATAACACGCGGTCATTATATGCTGAAGCAATAAAATAAAGCGTCACTGTCTACAAACACCGACCGACTTCAATTATTCACCAAGATCACCTTCTCCTAATAAAATTTCTGCGCGCGATTCGCTGCCAACGGTCGCAACGCAGGGCCGGATCGATAAAGAAAATCGAACAGGCGTTACAAAGGAACCAGAAAGCTGTGTGTACGATATATTTTGATATATCGTAGATTTATAAACATATCTGCCCATTCGTTGAAACGTTACTTAAATTATTGGGTGAGTGCAAAAGTTCGTGCGGAGTTTGTGAGTAAAAGTCACACAGTGAATAGGGAAACAAAAACCTTTATTCAATCAATGATATATTCTCCATCGTTTTCTATAATCTTTTCCCAACGTTCTGGCAGCATACGGATGCCTCGATCATAAAAACTGCGCGGTTTAGATTCGAAGAACGAAGAGACGCCGTTTTTTAAGGCCTCCAAAGAGTCAAAGTTTTTTCCATTTAAATAATTTTGCAATGACCGGAACAAGTGATAGTCAGATGGTGCGATATCAGGAGAATACGGTGGATGCGTTAAGACATCCCATTTCAGGTTCTTCAGTTTGCGCAGCGTTTTTTTCGAAACGTGTGGTCTGGCGTTGTCGTAATGAAAGACGACTCCCTTGCGATTTGACAAAATCGGACGTTTCTCTTTTATTTCTCGATTCAGATTGGTTAATTGGCGACAGTACTTGTCCGAATCAATCGTTTCGCCAGCGAGGAGAAGCTCGAAATAGATTATGCCCTTGCAATCCCACCAAACAGAGAGCATCACCTTCATCGGGTGCAAACTGGCCTTTGGCATTGCGTCACCATGCTCACCTGATTGTTTCCATGTCCGTTTGCGCTGAACATTGTTGTAGAGGACCCATTTCTCATCGCCCGTCACTAGTCGATCCAAAAACGACTCGTTATTGAGCCGCCCGAGTAAAGAAACGGCTGCAGAAATTCGCTTGATTTTGTTCTTCTCGGTCAGCAAATGGGGCACCCATATATCGAGCTTCAAATCGAATCCCATCTTTTTTAAACGCCGAAAAGCGGTTGATCGGTCAACGTTTAGTGCTGTAGCAACTTCTTCTGTTGAAATTCGCGGATTATTGAGCACTAAAATACGCAAAACATCGTCATCAATGTCAGAAGGTCGACCAGAGCGTGGCTCGTCTTCAAGGTTAAATTCTCCGTGCCGAAATTTAGCAAACCATTTTTCCACAGTTCGTTTAGCTGATGCTTCATCATGATAAACATCCTGAATGTTTTTTACGGCTGCGGCAACGTTTATTCCCTTCCGAAACTCGTAAAGCATAACATGCCGTAAATGCACCTTATCGATACTCATTTTTAAAGTGATATTTCTCGAAGCAGTTTGTATGAAAACAAATGATTTTTTTTTTAATAACAGCTGAAGACGTCACCTTTCCAACGTTATATAATATGTAGATGGAAGTATTAATGACAACACTTTACGACGCTTATAACTCCATCTATTGAAACTCCGCACTCCGCACTCCGAACTTTTGCACTCACCCAATAATATCTTGTTATGCTCTTTAAAAATTGTCAAATAATTTTAACGCGAGCCCGTGTAAATACGAATCTTTGATATTGCTCTATATGGTAGACTTTAATTTATAATATTCAATTTATAATTTTTAAATGTGCGTGTACGCATACGCAAAAGCTTTTGATATTATAGAATAACGGAATAATAAAATATTAAAATAAGATTAAAATATATTAAAATATATTTATATATTAAATATATTAAATATTAAATATTAAATATATTAAATATTTAATATATTAAATATATTAATATATTAAAATATAAATATATTATTGATTTCTTTCTTTGTTCCCAACGAACTGACTCAACTTATTTAAAATTAATAACGAATCAACATTTTGCACATTTTCTCTATTTCACGCTAAATAGTCTTTAAAGCAATTTTTCTCTGACTTTCGTTAATTTGATGATTTTAAGATTTCCGAAAGTCAGTAAGTTAATAAAAGTCAGGGCGCTGTTGTAACAACATATTCTTGAGATTAAATAGAGCAAAAAAGTCTAGTACCATTTTTTCTTCCGACAAATAGGTAGCAAGATATTGCAAATAAAATATTGAAAAAGTTGTCAAGCTTTTCTTCAAATGTGTCAAAAAATATTAGGCAAATAAAAAAATGTTTCAGACAAAAGTTGCTCAAATTAATTGGTAGAAAAAAGGCGGTGTAATAAAAAATTGGAGTTTCTGTTTAAGAAAAGTATTGATCAGTAAATATTACGAAAGTGGTGCTATTGTAAACAAAATGATATAGCTATTTTACATCTCCCTTGAAATCATATAACTTTTGTTCCACACATTTTTCCTAAAACGCTTGGTTTTCGAGATATTTTACCTTGGGAACCTGAATCGAAGAGGGAACTGCTCGACGCGCCACTGTGGGTGTATGGCGAACTACGACTTATTATAAAAGGCAGTGCAATGCTATCTATCACGAATGAAAGAAATTGTTTCAATAAAAATTTCACGTACAATCTAATTCTGCAATGAAAAATGTGGGTCCCCATTTGAGATTTGAACGTTATCACCCACCCTACCCCGAGAGGATGGGGGGAATAACTTTTATTATGCTCTTTAAAAATACTGAATAGGTATTTTTTATTTCTCAATCCAATGACCATTTCTGGAGAATTGCGGAAAATATAATTTTTTGCGATTACAGCGCCATCTATTACGAATAAAAAAAAAGTTTCGAACAAAATTTACGTATTTTGTGACGTAGAATCCGTATCTGCAATAAAAAATGAGGGTTTCCATTTAAGATTTCAAAGTTGCCCACAACTCCTACCCCCAGGGGGTGGGGTGGGAGGTCGAGTTTGGTATCATTGGATGTCCTCCTTTGAGACTAACATCTTTCATTAACCACTTTTTTTTATCCAATGCATAGTTCACGAGATATTTCAATGTCTTCAGATAAATTGTGCACCCTGTATATATATATATCGGGTGCCTCAGACCATCTGGGTCACCCATGTTTTTTAGTAAACGCGACATTTTAGAAAAAAATATTTCAGATAAAAGTTGTAGCGCTTCAAAGAATCTATTTACCAATGCCATAAATTTGACCTTGGGATGGCCTTGGAAAGCCCAGTTAAGATCAACATCAAAATCTTAAATAGAAACTCTAATTTTTTATTACACCATCTTTTTCCACTAATTAATTTGAACAACATTTATCTGAAATATTTTTTTATTTGCCTAATATTTTTCGAGATATTCAGGGAAAACTTGATAACTTCTTCAGCTTCACGCTCCTGTATAAGTGGCCGCCCTGTGCTCCCGTATAACTGGCCGCCCTGCGCTCCCGTATAAATGGCTACCCTGCGCTCCCGTATAAATGGCCGGCCTACGGCTGGCATTCACAGCCTCTTTCCACGTTAATAACTTTTTTCAATATTTAACTCACGATATCTCGCTAACTATTTGCCAGAAGAAAAGTGGTACTAGACTTTCCTGCTCTATTTAGTCTCAAGAATATATTTTTATAATAGCGCCCTAACTTTTGATTAATTTGATGAATTTTGAAATTCCCAAAAGTCCATAAGTTATCCCGAAATATCTAAAAAAATATTAGGCAAATGAAAAAATGTTTTAGACAAAAGTTGTTCAAATTAGTCGGCTGAAAAAGATTGTAATAAAAAATTGAGGTTTTCGTTCAAGATTTTTATGTTGATTTCGACCGGGCTTTTCAAGGTCATCCTAAGGTCAAATTTATAGCATCAGTAAATAGATCCTTCAAAGCCCTACAACTTTTGTCTGAAATGTTTTTCTCTAAAATGTCGCGTTTACGAAAAAATTAAATGACTCGGCTAGTCTGAAACACCCCATATGTAACATTGTATCATCAAGCATGAGATAATAGGAAACGCGTTATTTTCGCAAAAAATCTTCAGTGCGTTCGTACAATAACGAAAATATGTCATCGCGTTCAACTTGTCTTTCATGGATTCTAATGCTCTCAACAATTTTCGCATTATACGGGGCAAAACTATAATCATGATTCAACATTTCTTTCTCGTCACAATCGAGCTTGTCATATAACTCGCATGCGACATTCAAAATGTATCAATTCTGAAAATCTCCGACGCATCATAATTTAGGTCGCTTCTTGTATGAGAACTCCACTATGTCGCAGTTGCCACCGCGGCGATGATCGATATTATTTCTCCCCAAACCGGCCGAAACGTGCGAAATGAAAGACATTCGTTTAAGCAACTTAGGGCATTTGAGAGTACTTTCGTGCCGGTTTCCAGATTCATGTTCGACAGGATGAAATCGCCGATATTTTCGTTGCATATTATGTTTTCCTCGCTACATGCGAGAAATGTATCAAGAATCGCCAATATCGCGATCCTGGTCACAACAGTAACAGTTCGCGCAGCGTTTCATTAAAGTCGCCGATTGGCGCTGTGGTGGGGGTACAATGTACTTGATTGGTTGAATTTCCCCCACTACTTTGATTTTCGACCAATGAACAAACAAAGTTTCCCCCTCTACTGTACAGCTTGTACAATTTTTCGGTACGTACCTAGCCGTTCCAGGCGCGCGCCGGTACTATTGTACGTACCGTAGTACAGAGCAGTCAGAGGTACGGTAGGACCAGGGGCTACTGCTCTGTACTCTGGTATTTTCGAAAATATATATAGAACGGGTGATTATTTGTATGATCTCGCACTGTCGACCGACTCGACTCGATCGAACCAAGCGAGAGCGAACGCAATGCGATAAATCTCTTTGGGAAAAAACTAACAGCTCCATTCGGCAAGGATGACGTGCACTTCTTGCGTCGATCGTTTTCTACCCCGCATCGAAATCTTTTTGAAAAAAACCATGCATAGCTCGTAAGACTGACCGGCATCTTTCGCATCGTTTGTTTTCTCCTTCCTTTATAAAAGAACATGAACAACTCGAATCGGCAAGGGTGACGTGAGTCTCTCGCATCGTTCGTCCTCTGCCGAATGTTGGAACAAATTCGAAATCCTCGATTCGGCAAGGCAGAAGGGCAACTCTCGCATCGTCCGTTTTTACCCAAATCTTGAAAAAAATATGAAAAACTCGATTCGGCAAAGGAAACGGACATCTATCGATTCGTCCGTTTTCTCCCCCCTGTAGGAAAAAAGTGATCACCACAATTCAGCAAGGCAAACGTACATCTCTCGCCTCGTTCGATTCATCCCCCCCCCCTCTTCGAAAAAAACGGACACCTCGATTCAACAGGGCTGACGGGCATCTCTCTCACATCGTTCGATTCACCCCCCCACTTCCCCGTGCTCAAGGGAAGATAACGAACACCTCGAGTCGGCAAGGCTTACGTGCGTCTCTCGCATCGCTCGTTTTCTCCCTTCTTTAGGAAAGATAACGAACACTTCGAGTCGGCAAGGCTTACGTGCGTCTCTCGCATCGCTCATTTTCTCCCTTCTTTAGGAAAGATAACGAACACCTCGAGTTGGCAAGGCTTACGCGCGTCTCTCGCATCGCTCGTTTTCTCCCTTCTTTAGTAAAGATAACGAACATCTCGACACGGCAAGGCAGACGAGCATTTCCCGCCTCGTCCGTTTTCTATCCTACATCGAAATCATTTTGAAAAACACATGCAGTGCTTGCTTTCGCAAAGCTGGCGGGCATCTCTCGCATAGATCATTTTCTTCCACCTGTAGGAAGAAAACGGACACCTTGACTCAGCAAGGCAAATGAGCACCTCTCACCTCGTCCGTTTTTACCCGAATCTCGAAAAAAAACTCGATTAGGCAAAGCAAAAGGGCATCTCTCGATTCGCTCGTTTTCTCCTCCCTGTAGAAAAACAACGAACACCTCGATACGGCAAGGCAGACGAGCATCTCTCGCTTCGTCCGTTTTTACCTGAATCTTGAAAAAAATGTGAAAAATTCGATTCGGCAGGGCTGACGGGCATCTCTCCCATCGTCCGCCTCATCCGCCCTCCTCGGAAAAAAACGGACACCTCGATTTAACAGGGCTGACAGGCATCTCTCGCATCGTCCGTTTTTACTCGAATCTCGAAAAAAATATGAAAAACTCGATTAGGCAAAGCAAACGGGCATCTCTCGATTCGCTCGTTTTCTCCCCCCTGTAGGAAAAGAACGTTCACCTCGACTCAGCAAGGCAAACGAGCATCTCTCGCCTCGTCCGTTTTTACCCGAATCTCGATAAAAAACAGACACCTCGACTCAGCAGGGCTGACGGGCAGTAGTAAAGCAAGGGGGATTCTAACTCAAATTGTTAATTAATTATGCAAAAGCAATTATTTAATAATTAATATTTTTTAATTAATAAATAATTGCATTTGCATAATTAATTAGCAATTTGGGTTAGAATCCCCCTTGCTTTACTACTACGGGCATCTCTCGCATCATCCGCCTCATTCCCCCTTCCTCGGACAAAAACGGACCCCTCGATTCAACAGGGCTGACGGACATCTCTCGCATCGTCCGTTTTTACCCGAATCTCGAAAAAAATATGAAAAATTCGATTAGGCAAAGCAAACGGGCATTTCTCGATTCGCTCGTTTTCTCCCCCTATAAGAAAAGAACGTCCACCTCGACTCAGCAAGGCAAACGAGCATTTCTCGCCTCGTTCGTTTTTACCCGAATCTCGAAAAAAATATGAAAAACTCGATTAGGCAAAGCAAACGGGCATCTCTCGATTCGCTCGTTATCTCCCCCCCTGTAGGGAAAGAACGAACACCTCGATTCAGCAAGGCAAACGAGCATCTCTCGCCTCGTCCGTTTTTACCTGAATCTTGAAAAAAATATGAAAAACTCGATTCGGCAGGGCTGACGGGCATCTTTCGATTCGCTCGTTTTCTTCCCCCAGTAGGAAAAAAGCGATCACCTCGACACAGCAAGGCAAACGAGCATCTCTTGCCTCGTCCGTTTTTACCCCAAACTTGAAAAAAATATGAAAAACTCGATTAGGCAAAGCAAACGGGCATTTCTCGATTCGCTCGTTTTCTTCCCCCTGTAGGGAAAGAACGTTCACCTCGACTCAGCAAGGCAAACGAGCATCTCTCGCTTCGTCTGTTTTTATCCGAATCTTGAAAAAAATATGAAAACCTCGATTCGGCAAAGCAAACGGGCATCTCTCGATTCGCTCGTTTTCACCCCCTGTAGGAAAAGAACGTTCACCTCGACTCAGCAAGGCAAATGGGCATCTCTCGCCTCGTTCGTTTTTACCCGAATCTTAAAACAAATATGAAAACCTCGATTCGGCAAGGCAGACGGGAATCTCTCGCATAGATCATTTTCTCCCCTGCAGGAAAAAACGGTCATCTCGACTCAGCAAGGCAGACGAGCATTACCTACCTCCTCCGTTTTTTTTCTACCGGATCTTGAAAAAAATCTGAAAACCTTGATTCGGCAAGGCAGACAAGCATTTCCTGCCTCGTCAGTTTTCTATCCTGCATCGAAATCTTTTTGAAAAAAACATGCAGAGCTAGCTTTGTCAAAGCTGACGGGCATTTCTCGCATAGATCATTTTCTTCCACCAGTAGAAAAAAAACGATCACCTCGACTCAGCAAGGCAAATGAGAATCTTTCGCATCGTCCGTTTCATCCTCCCTCTTCGAAGAAAAGCGGACACCTCGATTCGGCAAGGCAGACGTGCATCTCTCGCAACGTTCGTTTTCTCCCGACTCATGGAAAATATCTGAAAACCTCGATTCGGTAAGGCAGACGTGCATCTCTCGCATCGTTTTTCTCACTCCTTCATCGGTCTTTTTGAAGAAAAACATGCAGGGCTCGATTCGACAAGGCTGACGTGCACCTATCTCATCGTTCGCTTTCTCCTGCTAGCAGCGAAACTCTCTGAAAAAAAGATGTACAGCGACATTTGGCAAGGCTGACAGGCATCTTCCGCAATGCTGGTTTCCATCCTCCTCATCGAAATCTTTTTGAAGAAAATCATGCAGAGCCCGATTCGGCAAGACTGACGTGGGTCTCTCGCATCGTTCGTTCCATCCCACCTCTTCGAAAAAAATGGTCACCGCGACTCAGCAGGGCAGACGGGCATCTCTCGAATCGTTCGTTTTCTCCCGAATGTTGAAAAAAAATTCGAGAACCTCGATGCGACAAGACTGACGTGCATCTCCCGTGTTGTTTGTTTTGTCTCGAATCTTGAAAAAAATCCGAAAACCTCGTTTCTACGAGACTGACGGGCATCCCTCGCGTTCATTTTCCTTGCTACATGCGCGAAATGTATCAAAAACAGCCAATATCGCGATTCAAGTTACAATAGCTACACGTAGCGCAG
Organism: Harpegnathos saltator; assembly: GCF_003227715.2. Taxonomy (NCBI): domain Eukaryota; kingdom Metazoa; phylum Arthropoda; class Insecta; order Hymenoptera; family Formicidae; genus Harpegnathos; species Harpegnathos saltator. The sequence continues at coordinate 172,924 of NW_020230206.1, forward strand.
CATTACGTTCAAAAGTCGCCGATTGACGCTGTGGTGGGGGTACAATGTACTTGATTGGTAGAATTTCCCCCACCACTTCGATTTTCGACCAACGAACAAACAAAGTTTCCCCTTCTACTGTACAGCTTGTACAATTTTTTGGTACGTTCCAGGCGCGTGCCAGTACTATTGTACGTACCGTAGTACAGAGCAGTCAGAGGTACAATAGGACCAGGGGCTACTGCTCTGTACTCCGGTATTATCGAAAATATATATAGAACGGGTGGTTTTCTGCGCGATCTCGCGCTGCCGACCGACTCGATTCGATCGAACGAAGCGAGAGCGAACGCGATGCGACAAATCTCTTTGAAAAAAACCAACAGCTCGATTCGGTAAGGCAGACGTGCATCTCTCGCTTCGTTTGTTTCCACTCCTTCATCGAAGTCTTTTTGAAGGAAAACATGCAGGACTCGATTCGACAAGGCAGACGTGCATCTCTCGCTTCGTTTGTTTTCACTCCTTCATCGAAGTCTTTTTGAAGGAAAACATGCAGGGCTCGATTCGGCAAGGATGACGTGCACCTCTTGCGTCTATCGTTTTCTATCCCGCATCGAAATCTTTTTGAAAAAACATGCAGAGCTTGCTTCAGTAAGACTATAGGGCATCTCTCACATCGTTCGCTTTCTCCTTCATTTAGAAAAGATAATGAACAATTCGAGTCGGCAAGGCTGATGGGCATCTCTCATATCGTTTGTTTTCTGCCGAATCTTGAAAAAAATTCAAAAACCTCGATTCGGCAAGGCAGACGGGCATCGCTTGCGTCGATCATTTTCTAACCTGCATCGAAATCTTTTTGAAAAAAAACATGCAGAGCTAGCTTTGGCAAGGCTGACGGGCATCTCTCGCATCGTTTGTTTCATCCCCCCTCTTCGAAAAAAAACAGACGTCGATTCAGCAGGGCAGACGAGCATCTCTCGCCTCGTTCGTCTTCTCCCGAATCTTGAAAAGAATATGAAAACCTCGATTCGGTAACGCAAACGGACATCTCTCGATTCGCTCATTTTCTCCCCCTTGTAGGAAAAAACGATCACCTCGACTCAGCAAGGCAGACGAAGATCTCTCACCTCGTCCGTTTTTTTCCGAATCTTGAAAAAAATATGAAAATCTCGATTCAGCAAGGCAAACGGGCATCTCTCGATTCGCTCGTTTTCTCCCCCCCCTGTAAGAAAAAAAACGATCACCTCGATTCAGCAAGGCAAACGAGCACCTCTCGCCTCGTTCCTTTTATCCCGAACCTTGAAAAAAATATGAAAACCTCGATTCGGCAAGGCAGACGGGCATCTCTCGCATCGTTTGTTTTCTCCCGAATTTTGGAAAAAATCAGAAAACCTTGATTCGGCAAGGCTGACGTGCATCTCTCGTGTCGTTTGTTTTCTCCTGACTCTTGGAAAAAATCCGAAAACCCCGTTTCGACAAGACTAACGGGCATCCCTCGCATTGTTCGTTTTCCTCGCTACATGCGAGAAATGTATTAAAAATCATCAAATCGCAATCCTGGTCACAACAGTAACACTTCGCGCAGCGTTTCGTTAAAGTCGCCGATTGGTGCTGTGGTGGAGGTACAATGTACTTGATTGGTTGAATTTCCCCCACCACTTTGATTTTCGACCAATGAACAAGCAAAGCTTCCCCCTCTACTGTACAGGTTGTACATATTTTCGGTACGTACCTAGCTGTTCCAGGCGCGCGCCGGTACTATTGTACGTACCGTAGTACAGAGCAGTCAGAGGCACAATAGGACCAGGGACTACTGCTCTGTACTCCGGTATTTTTCGTAACATATATAGAACGGATGGTTTTTTGTGCGATCTCACGCTGCCGACCGACTCGATTCGATCGAATGAAGTGAGAGCGAACGCGATGCGACAAGTGTATGCCGGAACCTAACTTATAATTACGGAGCAGTTCTGAAGTCACGCTTGACTAGTTGCGCAACAGCAATGGTATCGGATGCGCTCTTGCACATCTTGGTGGCAATTATGTAGAATTCTCGCTTGGACGAGCACAAAAGCGCGCTGCGTTGAGTTTAGTTTATCGTGCGCATGAGAATGAAAGAGAGCAACAGCGCGCAGCGGTGACGGCGAAAATTGTCAACCGCTGAAGAAAATGACAATAATGATAATAATGATAATGATAATAATGATTGAGGTATTTGAGGAAAACTTGATAACTTTTTCTCATATTTAACTTACGACATCTCGCTATTCGTCGAAAGAAAAAGTGGAACTAGACTTTCTTGTTTTATTTAGTCTCAAGAATATATTGTTACAATAGTGCCCTTATTTTTGTGAAAATTTGATAATTTTGAAATGTTTAAAAGTCAGTAAGTTAACAAAAGTGGTGATAAAAAAAGAGCGATATCGTAGCAATATATTCTTGATGCTAAATAAAGCAAGAAAATCTAGTACCACTTTTTCTACCGACAAATAGTTAGCGAAATATCGTAAGTTGAAAAAATTATCAAGTTTTCCTTCAATATCTAGAAAAATATTAGGCAAATGAAAAACTGTTGCAGACAAAAGTTGTTCAAATTAATTGGTAGAAAAAAAGTGTAATAAAAGATAGGGGAGTGGATAGATTAGGGGATTCTAACCCAAATTGCTAATTAATTATGCAAAAGACATTATTTATTAATTAAAAAATTTTTTAATTAATAAATAATGTCTTTGCATAATTAATTAGCAATTTGGGTTAGAATCCCCCTAGTCTATCTACTTAGGGGTGATCCCATTTAAATTTTTCAAGTTGACCGCCAAATAATCTTGAAAGTCATGGCCAAGATTAAATTCAAGGTCGCTATCAAGTCCATTACTCGATATTCTACAACTTTTTCATGTAGAGTTTTTCATGAAAACTTGATCTTGCAAAGTTATCCGTGGGTTCCGATATTTTTAAGACACTCTGTATGATCCGACGATGTCGCCACGCTGTTACTTGGTTACACAGGAGCGCGAACGATCGTGTTGAGAAACCGCGCGCGCAGTAACGAGCCGCGTGAGCTGCATTGCTCGAAAATATTCGCATGATTGTCGCTCTTGAGAACGAATTCAACGCGTAAGCGAAGAAATGAACGAACGGAAAGGGGAAGATGGAAAAAATTATGAAAGATGCATCAATTTTTTATTTTCATTCCGTCGCTACATGTTGATACACAACAACAACAACGATAGTGAATAACATCATTTTCATCGTATCTCTTGCATCTGTCGCTTACAATAGTCGCAAAGTCTTCCACTTTCGACATCGTCGTCATACTAGACTTGACGACGACGACGACGTTTGGGCAGCTGCAGCGGTGCGTGCGACAATTGTGATTCGCCCGCTTTGATATTTTCATGCAGTGCATACTGCAGTCGTCGTCCCTCGGCCTTGGTGTCGATGGCTATTTCGCACGTGCCGTCCACATAGCATTTGCGTCCTCGTAGATCAACGAGTTTGCTTCGCTCTTGCGCCGATGTCTTCGGGGCGCGTGTGGACGTGAGATTTTTCATCGGTCGTCGATACGGATCCACGTCGGCAAATGCTTCCGTGGGATTTCGTACAAATTCTTCCGATTTACGCGGAGCGCCCACTCCTCTATCAACGCGACGACGCTTCCGACACCTGAGTTTTTTCATTGTTACACCGCGGCGTTTGCTGCGATCACGACAGCCGTCATCGCCCTTGTTCATTGGCAGAAACTTCCCCTTGGCGTCGCGTGGACGATTCATGTTTATTCCTCGCTCGCGTTTGTTCCCTCACCACGCTATCTCTTACACTCGTCTACCACCTACATGGTTGTGGTGTTCAAACGATAACGAGTGAGCGGGCGAGCGCTGCTCGACCGATGATACCTTGTCACTCCGGCAATCGCACAAGTGCCGTCTCAGCCGCACCGCATTGATGCCTACGCGAGACACTTTGCCCAAGTATCGATCGACTTGATGCCCGCGAGTCGCAAAGGTGGCTGCTTCGGTGCCCCTGCGGATTTTATGAATTTGTTGAATGCTGTTTTCTGCAAATATATGGTAACCGGCATCGTTGTATGCTTTTCCGATACTCTGCATATTGAGCGCCAAGTTGAGATTGCGACCGTTGCTGACGCGTAGCATTTCAGCGTTAACAACAGCCAAGAGAAAGAGCAAAGAACGCATGTGCCTCCGCTTGTTCCCAAATTGCTGTTCGTCGAAAGTGCCTTCGCTCTCGTGATACGCGTGATAGGCCGTAAAGTTAGCTACGTACAATAGCCTGCGTGAAAGCTCGTCAGCCGCCGCCGTGGTATTGCGAGCAGCAGAGGCGGCGGCCGCAATGATACCGCGATACACGAGATTTTTGCAGCTGACAAATATCAATCGAGGCAATTTGCGCAAACGAGCGAGCGTTGCCGCGATCTCACGACGATGCATTGTGAAACGAACGATGGCTCGTACTTTCCGCGCGCAACCACTTCAAAGCCGAGGCTCGAATTCCGAAGTTGCACCAGATCACTTTCGTCGCGTTTCGGGGTGTTCATGATGCAGCATATCTCGATGGTATGTCGCTGAGAATAGCTTCTGTTCAAACCAATGTACGATGATGCCGCGGCATTTGTTGTCGTGGTGGCACTGCCACCGTCACCGTTCTCGTTTTCGCCATGGAATCGGTCGGCCCCGGCTGCTCTAACGTGCTTAGCATTTAAACCTCGCTGTTGTACATCTTGCATAACCATAGAGACGAGACGCAGCAATAGCGCGGATAGCAATACCAGAATGAGAACAAGTTGTAACGACGAGAGAGTCGTCGGCGCTCGTTAGTGACCGCCGTCGTTCGTGACACTCAAAGACGTACGTGTTCATGTCTACGCGTGTCATGGTAGCACACGCAGCAACGCATCGACCGGACTGTTTGCCATAGGCGCGTTGTTTTGCTCGCACGAGTGCCTGTCCTATTCGACCGTCCAAGCATAGCATTTTGCGCGACACGAACGGTTGTTTCAGAAGAGAAGAATAGTCTTCATTGTCATTCATGTTTTGAAGAACAGCATCGGGCGAACAAATCGACATTGATCTCGCTGGCGTTTCGTCGTTTTTGCGCCGCTCGCGACGATACACGTCTGCGACTGATTCGGTGCAAGAATGAAGCTTTGCGTCTACCGCCCTGTTTCTTCCTCGTCTCGGTAGAACTGACAAACCGTAGGGTAAACTCGAGCCCGTCCGCGCTGCTGTCGTCGCTTTCTTGCCCGGATGCCGACGTCGCGGTAGCAGTAGCTGCAGCAGCGTTCAAAATGCTGGGATTTCTAGATTCGTTCGAATTGGAGCTAATGGAGCTGCATCGAGTGCGATTTTTTCTACGGAACACACAAGATATGTTTGTTTTAAACGGAAAGCAACAACGAGCACAACGTATCGTGGAGTTGAACAACGTGAACGAGCGCAGGTTGAATCGTTTAACATTTTTCCCAGAATCAATTCGTGCTAATTCGTCGTGAATGTCATCGTTGTCGTAAGCGTCATCGTGAGCGTCACTATCACTGTTCAAAGCACTGTTCGTCGTCATCCCATAATTGTCGATATTGTCGACCGTTATGTCGACCGTTATGTCATCTGGTGGCTCCTCGTCGTTCTTGGCCTCGATGTTCGGTAGAGGCAGTAACGCCGGCGGCGGTAACTCCAACGTAGCAGCCACCACCGCTGCTACAGAAATTGCCGATACTTCGGACGATGAAACGTCACCGTCGTCGCCACCGCTATCGCCGTCGCCGCCCCGCCGGCACCGTTATCCGACAATGACCACAAAGACTTGTTCGACGATATTGTTTGGCTGGATTCCATAATCGACACAGCGAGAGAGCTTATAGTAAAATTATTGGGCCGCGGGTTTTGATGGAAATCCGCAAGATACTTGGCCGCGTCGGAAGCGATCCAGATATCACGATATTGTATGAAACGCTGACGTATGATCGCCAGTGGCGCATTTCGACAACCCCATACGAGAAGCCGCGCGTTGTCAGCGTCATGTTCGGCATGATCAGTTATCCGTTGCATTGCCTGCTCGATCGATTGGTGTTCAATGTATTGTCAAGTCAATCGCTAACTGTTCTCTACGAAACATACAAATCGTTCATGACGCACTGTAATTGCGATCGAATCGCTACAGTCGTGGATATTATCGAGAAGCTACGCGCGAACGTCATACTGCGCAACGAAAATGCGCATGAGCTGTTGCGAGCCCTGTGGCATCGAACATCGCTCGACACGTACGAGTCGCTTCGCGCGATTGCCTACACAGTCGTCTCATGTCTGAATGCGGAAAAGTTACGACGCAGCGGCCGTCTTGGGCAACGACATAATAAATTTGTACGACCGTTTAGCCGATGCTATAACGCAGGCTCAGGCAGCTTTATCCGATGGAAACTCTGGGGCCGGCACCACCGCGGCCGTCATCACCGCGGCCAAACGCAGTCGCAGGAACACGGACAAACAGCTAGGGCCGGAGCAGCAGTCACCGATGCCTGGCAATAAACGTACCGTTCGACAACGCAGTGGTGGTCGTAGTGATACAGCCAGGCAAAGCACCGTCGCGAAACGCAACACCTAACCTACCTTACCCACTCGTTGAATACTCGAAGAGCCGGTTCATCGTCGTATTCGTCGCGACAAAGCCATTCCAGATCTTTGACCTCTATGCGATATCGTTCGCTGGATCGAGGCACACGTTCGAAACGATTCGGCTCAATCTGTCGCGCGTAATATTCTACATAATCACCGTATAGAACTGGGCGCGCGACCAGATCTTCGATGTCGTCTCTGATCGCTATGGAACACGGACTCTGACGAACAAAGCGAATATTGATGCTGCTGCCATACGATTTCATTGCTTGGAAGGAACTCTTCACGCTAGTCGGCAAGCGTATGCGTACTGCTTCTGTGGACGATTCGATTCGAATGGCAACAGTCGAATCGTCGACCATTAAGATATAGACCCATCCACCGATAAGACGTGCGAGAGAAAACGCATCCTTGGGTACTCGATCGTCCAAAGAGAGCAAGTCCGCGCGACGAACTGCGAGCAGCGATCCGTCACCGGTGAAACGCGAGTGATACGTCGCGGGATCAGGAATGGATACAGCTGGAGCAGCCTCTACGATTCCACGATCATCGACAACGCGCAGGAATCGAACCAAATTCAAATCGAAATTGTACACAGGATGAACTTTTCCGCTAATATCCGGCCCTACGAATCGTTCGTACCATTGCCGTCTGGTGCTGCTACGACGACTGCGGGAGTCAGCAGCACCACTGTCACCATTGTCATTCGCCGCTGTTGAAACTAGCGGAGAAGCGCCGTCGACGATCTCGCTTGAAAATACAGCTCTGTGCAATCGCTCTGCAGATATTACAAGACGATCTGTTTCGCACTGGGAAAGCCTATGTTTGTGTAAAAGGCTTAGCATCCATGCGAAGACAGCGATGATGAAAATCGCAACGAGCAAGAGGGGCGAGAATATCGAGGGAAACATTTCGCAGATCCGTCTCATGCACACTTCGGATTATTCGCTTTATTATAAATAAACTGCACACTTGTATGAAAAAAAATCTTGTATTTATTGATTACATTCTTGTATTTATTGATATATAATACACACACACACACACATTCAAATTCAAATATTTTAGCAGAATATTTTCTACCGCGTATGTTTGGACAGATTGAGAATTTTGTCGTTCTTGCCAGCTGTGGCAGACAATCGTCCGCGTTTTCGCGGTGAAAACGTGATTTTCACACATTCGCTCGGCGGATACAAATATGGATAAACGTGCAAATTAGGGATATTATTGCCGCGACAATAAATGCTGCACGCACGCCTTTGCACTGATGGCCGCATGCGCAGCGCGTATAATCTTGGACTGTATCGCACAGTTCTACGAAGAACCGATGGTTTCCGCAAATCCATTATATCCGTAGCTGTACACATCGTCGCAGAAGGCGAGTAAATATTCAACTTTGGTGGTAGCGAACTTGTCGAGACCAGATTCGGGCAAACATTCTCCTTCGTCTTCGTTGTCATCGTCGTCGTCGTCGTCGTCGTTGTCATCGTCGTCGACGATGACGTTGTCGTAATATATATTTCCGATTCATAGGGCTGCTGCTGCTGCGATGATCGGCTCGGCGTGCTGATGTGGCATTGGTGCAGATTCAACAGTGGCGGCGACAACAATGACTCATAAATGTTATCGATGTCATTATCGATGTCGACTTCCTCGCTCATTGTGCCATTGTCCTCGTACATGATACTCATCATGACCCATTGTGAACGGAGAAAATCCTTTACGTATTCACTATCCCACGAGGACTCCAAATATTGAATTATGTCTCCGAGGCTTTGTCGCATATTGACGAGCGGTTGCTGGCTTGACTGTTCTGGCGCTTAGGCGATACATACGTATATATATATACTATATACTATTACCTGCGTGACCCTTTCTGCGCGATTCTTCCCACGCTCGTGTGTCATAAAACCTAACCTAACCTAATCGAAAACGCTGACGCGTTTGTGTATATGTTACACGATATCCATGACTTCTTTGTGGAACCGAACCTGATGATCGGGCACACAATGTGGCAAACGTACATCGTAGGCTGTTGCCGTCTTCAGCACCATACGTTTTGTATCGGGCGGACACGTGCAGTCGCGATAGGTAGGTTCGCGCATTATCTCGTTCATATCCCACACTCCACTTCGCAAAACTTGTGTCGTTCGCGAAAATGCTGATACAACTGTACGCATTGCCAAATGGCAGCACCGAGACTGGAGAAGCCGACGAGCATCGCGTATTCACCATTTATCGTGTCGCATTCGTGCTTGTTGTCGTCTCTGCTGCCGCTGCCATCATTTCCATTATCCCTCCTTTCGCCATCGTCCGTGGCGTTCAGTCGCACCGATTCGCACGTTCTGCGAGAGGCGTCGCAATGATGATTCACGCCACTGTACGCACGACACAGTGCGGCGCAATCACTGTCGAATACGCATGATCGGCGAACGGAGGAACAATCGACAGACTCGGCCCCATGAATCGACGTATTCCAGGACGCACTATGGAGCGCAGGAGAGAGGCATTGTCGCGATTTTCGTCGTAATGATTTTGTGCTACTTGTTGACATTGGGGAGTACACTCGTTGTCTATAAAACACGACACACCATACAACTAAAAATGCGATGAAAATAATTACAACAGCGACTTGCATCGGCATCGTCTCGCACGCGCGCGCCGGCACGAATGTAGCAAGATGCGCGGAGCGCGAAGAAAAACTTATTTGATCGCGGCGTTAACGTCGCTTTTATGTCATTCGAATCGAGTGCGCGATGATTAGAACGGATGAATTTATCAATGATGTACTGAGCGAGATTGACTCAAACGCAACGAACTTGTGCATTATTACACAATTGCTCGATTGTCCGCGACTCGCGCGTTTTCGCGTCGAAAAGAAGAATTCGTTTCGTACTACAGCGGTCGCGCTTCGTATCGTGCTCGAACGGCTGGCCACAGCTGGCACGCTGTTGACTCGTTGATCTCGTGTAACAAACCTCGTCGTCGTCGCCGTCGTCACCGTCGTCGCCGTCGTCCGCCGTCGTTATCAAAGTTGTCTTCTTTTCGACAATAGAACAGATTCGACAATAGAATAGATTCGATAATAGAATAAATTTACGAGACGAAGAATTGATTATTACATTGTTGATCGAACGACAACGAGTAGGACCATTTGATACGGGCACGGATATCAGCTGCACCTGTAGCGCAAACATCGTCGAAATAGTAATGCAAAGAACGAAAATTACGTTCGATCCAACGACGAGAGCCATTGTTGTCGTAGTTGCAGTTAACGCTCCGCCTCCGTCAACGTCGCCTCCGGACTTCGTCAAGCACGAGAGATCGCGTGCATAAATACATAGGCAGTCTGAAAAGTTCTCGACCTGACATATTCATGGCATTAGAAACTGTCAAATTATATTGTATTAGAAAGTGGCATCCCTGATATAAACCTATGTAGAATTTTATTCGATCTGCAAATCATTCGAGTAGTAGCACCAGTTGAAAAAGCTTTGTGCAAGATGGGTGCCGCATTTGCTAGCAATTGACCAAAGAAAAACGCATTCGAATGCGTATTTCTCAAGCATGTTTGTCGTTCGTTTTGAAAGCAAAATAAAATGGATTTCAAGCGTCGTTTCATAACTATTGATGAAACTTGGATCCACACTAAACATCGTCTGGCGCCGATGTCTTCGGGGCGCGTGTGTACGTGAGATTTTTCATCGGTCGTCGATACGATCACGTCGGCAAAATGCTTCCGGGTGGGATTTCGTACAAATTTTTCCGGATTTACGCGGAGCGCCCATCTCTATAACGCGACGACGCTTCGCACACCTGAGTTTTTTTCATTGATTAACCGCGGCGTTTTGCTTGCGATCACGACAGCGTCATCGCCCCTTGGTTCATTGGGCAGAAACTCTCCCTTGGCGCGTCTCGCGTGGAGATTATGTTTATTCCTCGCTCGCGTTTGTTCCTACAGCTATCTCTTCACTCGTCTACCACCTTAGTTGTGGTGTTACAACGATACGGATTTGAGCGGCGAGCGCTGCTCGACGATGATGCCTGGTCACTCCGGCAATGCGCACAAGTGCCGTCTTCAGCCGAAACCGCATTTGATGCCTACGCGAGACACTTTGCCAAGTATGTCGACTTGATGCCGCGAGTCGCAAGGTGGCTGGGTTGCGTGCCCCTGCGGATTATTGAATTTGTTGAATGTGGGTTCTGCAAATATATGGTAACCGCCATCGTTGTATGCTTTTTCGATACTCTGCAATTGAGCGCCAAAGTTGAGATTGCGACCGTTGCTGACGCGGTAGCATTGTTTTTCAGGCGTTAACAAATAGAAGAGGAAAGAGCAAAGAACGCATGTGCCTCCGCTTGTTCCCAAATTGCTGTTCGTGCGACACGTGCCTTGCTCTCGTGATATCGCGGATAGGCCGTAAAGTAGCTACGTACAATAGCCTGCCGTGAAAAGCTCTGTCAGCCGCCGCGCGTGTATTGCCGAGCACAGACGGCGCGGCCGCAAGAGACCGCGATACACGAGATTTTGCAGCTGACAAATATCAATCGAGGCAATTTGCGCAAACGAGGCGAGCCGTTGCCGCGATTCACGACGATGCAATTGTGAAACGACACGATGGCTCGTACTTTCCGCCGCGCAACACACTTCAAAAGCCGAGGCTCGAATTCCGAAGTTGCACCAGATCACTTCGTCGCGGTTCGGGTGTTTCATGATGCAGCATATCTCGATGAGTATGTCGCTGAGAATACTTTGCTTCAACAATGTACAGATGCCGCGGCATTTGTGTTCGTGTGGCCTGCCACCGGTCACCGTTTCTCTTTTCGCCTTACATTTGAGAACTTCGGTGGCGGCTCGAGCGTGCCTAACGACTAACATAAGCATCTTAAACCCGCTGTTGTACATCTTGCACTAACCATAGAGAACGAGATCGGCGCCAGCATAGCGCGGATAGCAAGACCAGATGAAGAACAAAGTTGTAACGACGAGAGAGTCCGTCGGCGGCTCGTAGTGACCGCCGTCGTTCGTGGACACTCAAAAGAACGTACGTGTTTCATGTCTACAGCGTGTCATGGTAGCACACGCGCAACGCATCGACACGGACTGTTGCCATAGGCGCGTTGTTTTGCTCGCACGATTGCCTGTCCTATTTCGACCGTCCAAGCATAGGCATTTTGCGCGAGCACGAACCGGTTGTTTCAAGAAGAAGAAGAATAGTCCTTCATTGTCCAATTCATGTTTTTGAAGAACACATCGGGCGAACAAATCGACATTTGATCCTCGCTGGCGTTTCGTCGTTTTTGCGCGACTCGCGACGATACACCGTCTGCGACTATTCGGTGCAAGATGAGATTTGCGTTACCGCCGTTTACTTCCTCGTCTCGGTAGAACTGACAAACGCGTGTGTAAACTCGAGCCCGTCCGCGCTGCCTGTCGTCGCTTTTCTTGCCGGATGCGACGGTGCGGTTAGAAGTAGTGCCAGCAGCGTTAAAGATGCTGGGATTTTCTAGATTCGTTGAGGATTGGAGCAATGGAGCTGCATCGAGTGCGATTTTTTCTACGGAACACACAAGATATGTTTGTTTAAACGAACAAGCAACAACGAGCACAACGTATCGTGGAGTTGAACAACGTGAAACGAGCCAGGTTGAATCGTTTAACCAATTTTTCCTCAGAATCAATTCGTGCATAATTCGTCGTGAATTCATCGTTGTCGTAAGCGTCATCGTGGCGTCACTAGCACATGTTCAAAGCCACTGTTATCGTCATCCATAATTGTCGAATATATGTACCGTTATTCGACGCGTTATGTCATCTGCGGGCTTCCTCTCGTTCTTGCCTCGATGTTCGGTAGAGCAGTACGCCGGCGCGGTAACTCCAACTAGCAGGCCACCACCGCTGCTACTAGAAAATTGCCGATACTTCGGGGACGATAACGTCACCGTCGTCGACACCGCTATCGCCGTCGCCGCCCCGCCGACCGTGTAATCCGACAATGACCACAAAGACTTGTTTCGACGATTTGTTTGCTGCGATTCCATAATCGACCACAGCGAGAGAGCTTATAGTAGAAAAATTATTGGGCCGCGGGTTTTGAATGAGAATCCGCAAGATACTGCGCGTCGGAAGCGATCCGATATCACATATGTTGAAACGCTAGACGTATATGCCAGTGGCATTTCGACAACCCCATACGAGAAGCGCGCGTATAGATCAGCTTATGTTCGGCATGATCAAGTTATCCGTTGCATGCTGCTCGATGATTGGTGTTCAATGTTTTCAAGTCAATCGGCTAACTGTTCTCTACGAAACTACAAATCGTTTCATGACGCACTGTAATTGCATCGAATCGCTTACAGTCGTGGATATTCATCGAGAACTAACGCGGAACGTCATACTGCGAACGAAAAATGCGCATGAGCTGTTTGCAGCTCGGTGCATCGGAACTCCTGCTCGACACGTACGAAGTGCTTCGCGCGATTGCTACACAGTCGCCCTCCTCCATCGTCCTTCGACACTGCGGAAAGTTACACGCAGCGGTCCGTCGTTTGGGAACGGAACATAATAATATGTGTACGGTGACGTAGCGCGATGCTATAACGCGGCTCAGGCAGCTTTATCCGAATGAAGATCTCTTGGGGCCGCGCCACCGCGCCGTCATCACCGCGGCCCAAAGACGCAGTCGCAAGGAAACACGAAACAGCTAGGGGGAGCAGCAGTCACGATGCCTGCAATAAACGTACCGTTCGACAACGCAGTGGTGGCCTAGTGATACAGCAGGCAACAGCACCGTCGGCGAAACGCAACACCTAACCTAACCTTACCCACTCGTTGAAATACTCGAAGAGCCGTTCATCTCGTATTCGTCCGACAAAGCATCCGGAAAAAGGGAGAGAGGGGGGAGGAGAAAGGAAGAAGGGGAGAGGGAGAGGGGAAAGAAGGGGAGAGAAGAAGAGGAAAGGGAAAGGAGGAGAAGAGGAAAAGGAAGGTGCGGAAGAAGAGGGGCGCGAAATATCTTGACCTCTATGCGATATGTTCGCTGGATCGAAGGCACAACGTTCGAAACGATTGGCTTCAAATCTTCGCGCGTAATATTCCTACATAAATCACCGTAAGAACTGGCGCGCGCGACCAGATCTTGCGATGGTCGTCTCTGATCGCTATGGAACACGGACTCTGACGAAACAATGCGAATATTATGCTGCTGCCATACGATTTGCATTGCTTGGAAGGAACCTTCACGCTAGTCGGCAAGCGTATGCGTACTGCTTCTTGTGGACGTTCGATTCGAATGGCAACAGTCGAATCGTCGACCATTAGATATAGACCGATCCACCGATAAGACCGGCGAGGAAAACGCATCCTGGTACTCGATCGTCCAAAGAGAGCAAGTCCGCGCGACCGAACTGCGAGCAGGCGATCCGTCACCGTGAAACCGCGAGTGATATACGTCGCGGGATTCAGGAATGGATACAGCTGGAGCAGCCTCTACGATTCCACTGTCCATACGACACGCGCAGGAATCGAACCAAATTCAATCGAATTGACACAGAGGAATGAACTTTTCCGCTAATATCCGGCCCTACGAATCGTTCGTACCATTGCGTCTGGTGCTGCTACGACGACTGCGGGAGTCAGCAGCACCACTGTCACCATTGTCATTCGCCGCTGTTGAAACTAGCGGAGAAGCGGCCGTCGACGAATCCTCGCTTGAAAATACAGCTCTGTGCAATCGCCTTCTGCAGATATTACAAGACGATCTGTTTCGCACTGCGGAAAGCCTATGTTTGTGTAAAAGGCTTTAGGAATCGCATGCGAAGACAGCGATGATGGAAAAATCGCCAACGAGCAAGAGCGGGCCGAGAATAATCGAGGGAAACATTTCGGCAAGATCCGTCTCAGCACACTTCGGGATTATTGCTTTATATAAAATAAAACTGCACACTTGGTATTGAAAAAAATCTTGTATTTATTGATTACATTCTTGTATTTATTGATATATAATAACACACACACACAACATTCAATCAAATATTTTAGGCAGAATTATTTTCTACCGGTCATGTTTGGGGACAAGATTGAGAATTTTGGGTCGTTCTTGCAGCTGTGGCAGACAATCGTCGCGTTTTCGCGGTTTCGTCTTCTCCCGAATCTTGAAAAGAATATGAAAACCTCGATTCGGTAAGGCAAACGGACATCTCTCGATTCGCTCATTTTCTCCCTTGTGGAAAAAAACGATCACCTCGACTCAGCAAGGCAGACGAAGATCTCTCACCTCGTCCGTTTTTTTCCGAATCTGAAAAAAATATGAAATCTCGATTCAGCAAGGCTGACGGGCATCTCTCGATTCGCTCTTTTCTCCCCCCCCTCTTGAAAAAAAACGAGACCTCGATTCAGCAAGGCACGAGCACCTCTCGCCTCGTTCTTTTCCCGAATGTTGGAAAAAATTGAAAACCTGATTCGGCAAGGCAGACGGGCATCTCTCGCATCGTTTGTTTTCTCCCGAATTTGGAAAAAATCAGAAAACCTTGATTGGCAAGCTGACGTGCATCTCTCGTGTCGTTTGTTTTCTCCTGATCTTGGAAAAAATCCGAAAACCCGTTTCGACAAGACTAACGGGCATCCCTCGCATTGTTCGTTTTCCTCGCTACATGCGAGAAATGTATTAAAAATCGTCAAATCGCAATCCTGGTCACAACAGTAACACTTCGCGCAGCGTTTCGTTAAAGTCGCCGATTGGTGCTGTGGTGGGGTACAATGTACTTGATTGGTTGAATTTCCCCACCACTTTGATTTTCGACCAATGAACAAGCAAAGCTTCCCCTCTACTGTACAGGTTGTACAATTTTCGGTACGTACCTAGCTGTTCCAGGCGCGCGCCGGTACTATTGTACGTACCGTAGTACAGAGCAGTCAGAGGTAAAATAGGACCAGGGGCTACTGCTCTGTACTCCGGTATTTTCGAAAATATATAGAACGGATGGTTTTTGCGCGATCTCGCGCTGCCGACCGACTCGACTCGATCGAACGAAGCGAGAGCGAACGCGGTGCGACAAGTGTATGCCGGAACCTAACCTATAATTACGGAGCAGTTCTGAAGTCACGCTTGACTAGTTGCGCAACGGCAATGGTATCGGATGCGCTCTTGCACATCTTGGTGGCAATTATGTAGAATTCTCGCTTGGACGAGCACAAAAGCGCGCTGCGTTGAGTTTAGTTTATCGTGCGCATGAGAATGAAAGAGAGCAACAGCGCGCAGCGGTGACGGCGAAAATTGTCAACCGCTGAAGAAAATGACAATAATGATAATAATGATAATGATAATAATGATTGAGGTATTTGAGGAAAACTTGATAACTTTTTCTCATATTTAACTTACGACATCTCGCTATTCGTCGAAAGAAAAAGTGGAACTAGACTTTCTTGTTTTATTTAGTCTCAAGAATATATTGTTACAATAGTGCCCTTATTTTTGTGAAAATTTGATAATTTTGAAATGTTTAAAAGTCAGTAAGTTAACAAAAGTGGTGATAAAAAAGAGCGATATCGTAGCAATATATTCTTGATGCTAAATAAAGGCAAGAAAATCTAGTACCACTTTTTCTACCGACAAATAGTTAGCGAAATATCGTAAGTTGAAAAAATTATCAAGTTTTCCTTCAATATCTAGAAAAATATTAGGCAAATGAAAAACTGTTGCAGACAAAAGTTGTTCAAATTAATTGGTAGAAAAAAAGTGTAATAAAAGATAGGGGAGTGGATAGATTAGGGGATTCTAACCCAAATTGCTAATTAATTATGCAAAAGACATTATTTATTAATTAAAAAATTTTTTAATTAATAAATAATGTCTTTGCATAATTAATTAGCAATTTGGGTTAGAATCCCCCTAGTCTATCTACTTAGGGGTGATCCCATTTAAATTTTTCAAGTTGACCGCCAAATAATCTTGAAAGTCATGGCCAAGATTAAATTCAAGGTCGCTATCAAGTCCATTACTCGATATTCTACAACTTTTTCATGTAGAGTTTTTCATGAAAACTTGATCTTGCAAAGTTATCCGTGGGTTCCGATATTTTTAAGACACTCTGTATGATCCGACGATGTCGCCACGCTGTTACTTGGTTACACAGGAGCGCGAACGATCGTGTTGAGAAACCGCGCGCGCAGTAACGAGCCGCGTGAGCTGCATTGCTCGAAAATATTCGCATGATTGTCGCTCTTGAGAACGAATTCAACGCGTAAGCGAAGAAATGAACGAACGGAAAGGGGAAGATGGAAAAAATTATGAAAGATGCATCAATTTTTTATTTTCATTCCGTCGCTACATGTTGATACACAACAACAACAACGATAGTGAATAACATCATTTTCATCGTATCTCTTGCATCTGTCGCTTACAATAGTCGCAAAGTCTTCCACTTTCGACATCGTCGTCATACTAGACTTGACGACGACGACGACGTTTGGGCAGCTGCAGCGGTGCGTGCGACAATTGTGATTCGCCCGCTTTGATATTTTCATGCAGTGCATACTGCAGTCGTCGTCCCTCGGCCTTGGTGTCGATGGCTATTTCGCACGTGCCGTCCACATAGCATTTGCGTCCTCGTAGATCAACGAGTTTGCTTCGCTCTTGCGCCGATGTCTTCGGGGCGCGTGTGGACGTGAGATTTTTCATCGGTCGTCGATACGGATCCACGTCGGCAAATGCTTCCGTGGGATTTCGTACAAATTCTTCCGATTTACGCGGAGCGCCCACTCCTCTATCAACGCGACGACGCTTCCGACACCTGAGTTTTTTCATTGTTACACCGCGGCGTTTGCTGCGATCACGACAGCCGTCATCGCCCTTGTTCATTGGCAGAAACTTCCCCTTGGCGTCGCGTGGACGATTCATGTTTATTCCTCGCTCGCGTTTGTTCCCTCACCACGCTATCTCTTACACTCGTCTACCACCTACATGGTTGTGGTGTTCAAACGATAACGAGTGAGCGGGCGAGCGCTGCTCGACCGATGATACCTTGTCACTCCGGCAATCGCACAAGTGCCGTCTCAGCCGCACCGCATTGATGCCTACGCGAGACACTTTGCCCAAGTATCGATCGACTTGATGCCCGCGAGTCGCAAAGGTGGCTGCTTCGGTGCCCCTGCGGATTTTATGAATTTGTTGAATGCTGTTTTCTGCAAATATATGGTAACCGGCATCGTTGTATGCTTTTCCGATACTCTGCATATTGAGCGCCAAGTTGAGATTGCGACCGTTGCTGACGCGTAGCATTTCAGCGTTAACAACAGCCAAGAGAAAGAGCAAAGAACGCATGTGCCTCCGCTTGTTCCCAAATTGCTGTTCGTCGAAAGTGCCTTCGCTCTCGTGATACGCGTGATAGGCCGTAAAGTTAGCTACGTACAATAGCCTGCGTGAAAGCTCGTCAGCCGCCGCCGTGGTATTGCGAGCAGCAGAGGCGGCGGCCGCAATGATACCGCGATACACGAGATTTTTGCAGCTGACAAATATCAATCGAGGCAATTTGCGCAAACGAGCGAGCGTTGCCGCGATCTCACGACGATGCATTGTGAAACGAACGATGGCTCGTACTTTCCGCGCGCAACCACTTCAAAGCCGAGGCTCGAATTCCGAAGTTGCACCAGATCACTTTCGTCGCGTTTCGGGGTGTTCATGATGCAGCATATCTCGATGGTATGTCGCTGAGAATAGCTTCTGTTCAAACCAATGTACGATGATGCCGCGGCATTTGTTGTCGTGGTGGCACTGCCACCGTCACCGTTCTCGTTTTCGCCATGGAATCGGTCGGCCCCGGCTGCTCTAACGTGCTTAGCATTTAAACCTCGCTGTTGTACATCTTGCATAACCATAGAGACGAGACGCAGCAATAGCGCGGATAGCAATACCAGAATGAGAACAAGTTGTAACGACGAGAGAGTCGTCGGCGCTCGTTAGTGACCGCCGTCGTTCGTGACACTCAAAGACGTACGTGTTCATGTCTACGCGTGTCATGGTAGCACACGCAGCAACGCATCGACCGGACTGTTTGCCATAGGCGCGTTGTTTTGCTCGCACGAGTGCCTGTCCTATTCGACCGTCCAAGCATAGCATTTTGCGCGACACGAACGGTTGTTTCAGAAGAGAAGAATAGTCTTCATTGTCATTCATGTTTTGAAGAACAGCATCGGGCGAACAAATCGACATTGATCTCGCTGGCGTTTCGTCGTTTTTGCGCCGCTCGCGACGATACACGTCTGCGACTGATTCGGTGCAAGAATGAAGCTTTGCGTCTACCGCCCTGTTTCTTCCTCGTCTCGGTAGAACTGACAAACCGTAGGGTAAACTCGAGCCCGTCCGCGCTGCTGTCGTCGCTTTCTTGCCCGGATGCCGACGTCGCGGTAGCAGTAGCTGCAGCAGCGTTCAAAATGCTGGGATTTCTAGATTCGTTCGAATTGGAGCTAATGGAGCTGCATCGAGTGCGATTTTTTCTACGGAACACACAAGATATGTTTGTTTTAAACGGAAAGCAACAACGAGCACAACGTATCGTGGAGTTGAACAACGTGAACGAGCGCAGGTTGAATCGTTTAACATTTTTCCCAGAATCAATTCGTGCTAATTCGTCGTGAATGTCATCGTTGTCGTAAGCGTCATCGTGAGCGTCACTATCACTGTTCAAAGCACTGTTCGTCGTCATCCCATAATTGTCGATATTGTCGACCGTTATGTCGACCGTTATGTCATCTGGTGGCTCCTCGTCGTTCTTGGCCTCGATGTTCGGTAGAGGCAGTAACGCCGGCGGCGGTAACTCCAACGTAGCAGCCACCACCGCTGCTACAGAAATTGCCGATACTTCGGACGATGAAACGTCACCGTCGTCGCCACCGCTATCGCCGTCGCCGCCCCGCCGGCACCGTTATCCGACAATGACCACAAAGACTTGTTCGACGATATTGTTTGGCTGGATTCCATAATCGACACAGCGAGAGAGCTTATAGTAAAATTATTGGGCCGCGGGTTTTGATGGAAATCCGCAAGATACTTGGCCGCGTCGGAAGCGATCCAGATATCACGATATTGTATGAAACGCTGACGTATGATCGCCAGTGGCGCATTTCGACAACCCCATACGAGAAGCCGCGCGTTGTCAGCGTCATGTTCGGCATGATCAGTTATCCGTTGCATTGCCTGCTCGATCGATTGGTGTTCAATGTATTGTCAAGTCAATCGCTAACTGTTCTCTACGAAACATACAAATCGTTCATGACGCACTGTAATTGCGATCGAATCGCTACAGTCGTGGATATTATCGAGAAGCTACGCGCGAACGTCATACTGCGCAACGAGAATGCGCATGAGCTGTTGCGAGCCCTGTGGCATCGAACATCGCTCGACACGTACGAGTCGCTTCGCGCGATTGCCTACACAGTCGTCTCATGTCTGAATGCGGAAAAGTTACGACGCAGCGGCCGTCTTGGGCAACGACATAATAAATTTGTACGACCGTTTAGCCGATGCTATAACGCAGGCTCAGGCAGCTTTATCCGATGGAAACTCTGGGGCCGGCACCACCGCGGCCGTCATCACCGCGGCCAAACGCAGTCGCAGGAACACGGACAAACAGCTAGGGCCGGAGCAGCAGTCACCGATGCCTGGCAATAAACGTACCGTTCGACAACGCAGTGGTGGTCGTAGTGATACAGCCAGGCAAAGCACCGTCGCGAAACGCAACACCTAACCTACCTTACCCACTCGTTGAATACTCGAAGAGCCGGTTCATCGTCGTATTCGTCGCGACAAAGCCATTCCAGATCTTTGACCTCTATGCGATATCGTTCGCTGGATCGAGGCACACGTTCGAAACGATTCGGCTCAATCTGTCGCGCGTAATATTCTACATAATCACCGTATAGAACTGGGCGCGCGACCAGATCTTCGATGTCGTCTCTGATCGCTATGGAACACGGACTCTGACGAACAAAGCGAATATTGATGCTGCTGCCATACGATTTCATTGCTTGGAAGGAACTCTTCACGCTAGTCGGCAAGCGTATGCGTACTGCTTCTGTGGACGATTCGATTCGAATGGCAACAGTCGAATCGTCGACCATTAAGATATAGACCCATCCACCGATAAGACGTGCGAGAGAAAACGCATCCTTGGGTACTCGATCGTCCAAAGAGAGCAAGTCCGCGCGACGAACTGCGAGCAGCGATCCGTCACCGGTGAAACGCGAGTGATACGTCGCGGGATCAGGAATGGATACAGCTGGAGCAGCCTCTACGATTCCACGATCATCGACAACGCGCAGGAATCGAACCAAATTCAAATCGAAATTGTACACAGGATGAACTTTTCCGCTAATATCCGGCCCTACGAATCGTTCGTACCATTGCCGTCTGGTGCTGCTACGACGACTGCGGGAGTCAGCAGCACCACTGTCACCATTGTCATTCGCCGCTGTTGAAACTAGCGGAGAAGCGCCGTCGACGATCTCGCTTGAAAATACAGCTCTGTGCAATCGCTCTGCAGATATTACAAGACGATCTGTTTCGCACTGGGAAAGCCTATGTTTGTGTAAAAGGCTTAGCATCCATGCGAAGACAGCGATGATGAAAATCGCAACGAGCAAGAGGGGCGAGAATATCGAGGGAAACATTTCGCAGATCCGTCTCATGCACACTTCGGATTATTCGCTTTATTATAAATAAACTGCACACTTGTATGAAAAAAAATCTTGTATTTATTGATTACATTCTTGTATTTATTGATATATAATACACACACACACACACATTCAAATTCAAATATTTTAGCAGAATATTTTCTACCGCGTATGTTTGGACAGATTGAGAATTTTGTCGTTCTTGCCAGCTGTGGCAGACAATCGTCCGCGTTTTCGCGGTGAAAACGTGATTTTCACACATTCGCTCGGCGGATACAAATATGGATAAACGTGCAAATTAGGGATATTATTGCCGCGACAATAAATGCTGCACGCACGCCTTTGCACTGATGGCCGCATGCGCAGCGCGTATAATCTTGGACTGTATCGCACAGTTCTACGAAGAACCGATGGTTTCCGCAAATCCATTATATCCGTAGCTGTACACATCGTCGCAGAAGGCGAGTAAATATTCAACTTTGGTGGTAGCGAACTTGTCGAGACCAGATTCGGGCAAACATTCTCCTTCGTCTTCGTTGTCATCGTCGTCGTCGTCGTCGTCGTTGTCATCGTCGTCGACGATGACGTTGTCGTAATATATATTTCCGATTCATAGGGCTGCTGCTGCTGCGATGATCGGCTCGGCGTGCTGATGTGGCATTGGTGCAGATTCAACAGTGGCGGCGACAACAATGACTCATAAATGTTATCGATGTCATTATCGATGTCGACTTCCTCGCTCATTGTGCCATTGTCCTCGTACATGATACTCATCATGACCCATTGTGAACGGAGAAAATCCTTTACGTATTCACTATCCCACGAGGACTCCAAATATTGAATTATGTCTCCGAGGCTTTGTCGCATATTGACGAGCGGTTGCTGGCTTGACTGTTCTGGCGCTTAGGCGATACATACGTATATATATATACTATATACTATTACCTGCGTGACCCTTTCTGCGCGATTCTTCCCACGCTCGTGTGTCATAAAACCTAACCTAACCTAATCGAAAACGCTGACGCGTTTGTGTATATGTTACACGATATCCATGACTTCTTTGTGGAACCGAACCTGATGATCGGGCACACAATGTGGCAAACGTACATCGTAGGCTGTTGCCGTCTTCAGCACCATACGTTTTGTATCGGGCGGACACGTGCAGTCGCGATAGGTAGGTTCGCGCATTATCTCGTTCATATCCCACACTCCACCTTCGCAAAACTTGTGTCGTTCGCGAAAATGCTGATACAACTGTACGCATTGCCAAATGGCAGCACCGAGACTGGAGAAGCCGACGAGCATCGCGTATTCACCATTTATCGTGTCGCATTCGTGCTTGTTGTCGTCTCTGCTGCCGCTGCCATCATTTCCATTATCCCTCCTTTCGCCATCGTCCGTGGCGTTCAGTCGCACCGATTCGCACGTTCTGCGAGAGGCGTCGCAATGATGATTCACGCCACTGTACGCACGACACAGTGCGGCGCAATCACTGTCGAATACGCATGATCGGCGAACGGAGGAACAATCGACAGACTCGGCCCCCATGAATCGACGTATTCCAGGACGCACTATGGAGCGCAGGAGAGAGGCATTGTCGCGATTTCGTCGTAATGATTTTGTGCTACTTGTTGACATTGGGGAGTACACTCGTTGTCTATAAAACACGACACACCATACAACTAAAAATGCGATGAAAATAATTACAACAGCGACTTGCATCGGCATCGTCTCGCACGCGCGCGCGCACGAATGTAGCAAGATGCGCGGAGCGCGAAGAAAAACTTATTTGATCGCGGCGTTAACGTCGCTTTTATGTCATTCGAATCGAGTGCGCGATGATTAGAACGATGAATTTATCAATGATGTACTGAGCGAGATTGACTCAAACGCAACGAACTTGTGCATTATTACACAATTGCTCGATTGTCCGCGACTCGCGCGTTTCGCCGTCGAAAAGAAGAATTCGTTTCGTACTACAGCGGTCGCGCTTCGTATCGTGCTCGAACGGCTGGCCACAGCTGGCACGCTGTTGACTCGTTGATCTCGTGTAACAAAACCTCGTCGTCGTCGCCGTCGTCGCCGTCGTCGCCGTCGTCGCCGTCGTTATCAAAGTTGTCTTCTTTCGACAATAGAACAGATTCGACAATAGAATAGATTCGATAATAGAATAAATTCTACGAGACGAAGAATTGATTATTACATTGTTGATCGAACGACAACGAGTAGGACCATTTGATACGGGCACGGATATCAGCTGCACCTGTAGCGCAAACATCGTCGAAATAGTAATGCAAAGAACGAAAATTACGTTCGATCCAACGACGAGAGCCATTGTTGTCGTAGTTGCAGTTAACGCTCCGCCTCCGTCAACGTCGCCTCCGGACTTCGTCAAGCACGAGAGATCGCGTGCATAAATACATAGGCAGTCTGAAAAGTTCTCGACCTGACATATTCATGGCATTAGAAACTGTCAAATTATAATTGTATTAGAAAGTGGCATCCCTGATATAAACCTATGTAGAATTTTATTCGATCTGTCAAATCATTCGAGTAGTAGCACCAGTTGAAAAAGCTTTGTGCAAGATGGGTGCCGCATTTGCTAGCAATTGACCAAAGAAAAACGCATTCGAATGCGTATTTCTCAAGCATGTTTGTCGTCGTTTTGAAAGCAAAATAAAATGGATTTCAAGCGTCGTTTCATAACTATTGATGAAACTTGGATCCAACACTAAACATCGGCACTACACACCAGCAACAGCGGACGATTTGTTCTCCGTCGTCAAGAGTATAGGGAATGCTCGTTCACACAGCCACGACGTCTCGTGAAACGTCTTCCGCGAAAGCAGTGTAATGACCGCAGCGACCGAGGGCGAATAGACCGCGCTTCTAGCGTAATTCAAGTATCCGTACAAACTATTAGCTACTACTTTGTACATTTTTTCCATACAGGTCGCCACTCTTCGTCGAACCGGATCCAAATCGGAACTGAATTTCAGTTGCGTCTTGTAAACTTTTCGTTGCGCCAGATAATAACGCCATATATCACTGGCTCAGAATCGCCGCTGTCATGCTCAGAATTGTTGCTGCTAACTTGTTACACCAGCATAACGCGTCTTTCATTTGGATTTACACTCGTATCGAGCAGCTCGCGCGAACCGCGAAACTCTGCTCCTTCGTACCAACCGTTTTCAGTATCGCGCAACACTGCGGCCGCGAGACTCTCTTCCGCACATGCGGACTTCTTTTCGCCGCGCGTTCGAATCAATGGGCTCGTAATCGAAACATCGCAGTACTCCCGCGGCTATGAGTTCATCGAGAACGGCATCATCGCGGTTGACCAAATCGCTCACTTGGTTCACCGTCAAAACACGAGCGGTCTCCATTGATAACTTGTACTCGCAGCCGATGGAGGGATAGAACGAAGCGAAATCCACTCCTATGGGGCGACGATAATGGCCGGCGAGCGCGGAATTTATTCCTCCGATGTACACGCGGCTCCCGATCCGCATGAGGTCCAATTCGTCCGTTACGGAGTAATCGCCGTGCCAACGCTGACGCAGTACGCTCGGTCCGTTATTGCGGTCTGCGACTTCATTTTCATCGATGTCGCCATCGAATTTGTGAGTCGTCGTCACCTGTGGCACAGTGTACGGCCACATAGTATTGGTTCGCAGAGGTAGCATAAGTTTGAAATCGCGCAACGCTCGTATGGCAAACGCATTTGGCAGTAGACGACTGTTTCCCGCGTGCGATGCATCTATTAGACCGACGTTGAAATGTCGAGCGTACAGCACCGTCATGTCCAAAAAATTTAGATTTTGCTGCAAATGATACACCGCGGCGCAGTCCTGCGTATTGTACAGGGCCACACGTAGCATATTGACACCGTTGTCAGAATCGAGACGTCCAAAGGCTTGGTCGCGATCAAATCGTTCTTCTCCGTTCTTGTTATAGTACAATTTTCGAATGGCTACCGAGTCAAAGCTCATCTTCAGTTGGCGCGAACGTTCATTGGACGCGCGTTCTGCCGCATCGGACGCACCAAAGAAGCGCGCTACGTGCGCCAAAGCGATCGAGCCCACTTGAGCTTGGTGTCTGGATTTTATATGCATCATGAGATCGAAGTTAACTTGAGTTTTGCAGAAACGCGGTTCGCTGCGCAAATGTAGCATGCGTATCGCATGCTCGTACAGTCCGTAAAAGATCAATCTGCACCAGAGAAAGGTGTAATCGTACTCCGACGTATTGTAACCCACAAGAATGCACGCCAGACGTGAAGCATCCGTTGGATCGTCCAAGTTGTACAAATCAGCCAGAAATTCGTTGTGTGACAACATTTCTACCACATTGTACAGTAGATCAAGTTCGCTTCGAAACAACATGACGTTTCCGTACGTGTCGGCTGATTTGAGACTCTCCCACAATCTAGTCTCTTCTCTGTGCACCTCGTCATCGTCGTCGAGCGTAAGTCATGAACAAGTAACCGTATTCTTTGTTGTCCTTTTGTCGATCAGGGTCCTCTTGGCCACGGTGAACTGTGAGCGCGAATGATGATAGGCGTTCGTCGCGCTCCACGCCGCGAGGAACTGTACTTTCCATGCGAGCCACTGTTTCTAAGTCGAAACTGATAATTGGCAGCGTGGCGATCGGATCCTTGGGCAATCCGTTGAGTTCCAATTCGCGATCGGTGAGGCGACATAGTTTCTGTCCAGTTCGTTCGTTCACATGGCACCAGTTGCACATTTCGAACGTAGAGTCAACATTTATGTCTTGTTGTTCGTAGCAGCTGTCATCAGTCGCACAGCCGCTCTTCAATTGGTCATCGCGTGCGTGAAAGTACGAGGCCAGCATAACTTCGAACGCGTCCGAGTTATCCACGCGAACAATATGTAATCATTGACACGAGCGGCGGCGTTGTCCCGGAGGAAAGCTTTGGCTCTCCTCCGCGCGCTATACGTTTCGAAACGAAGCTCATATAGCGTCTGGTTCTCTCGCATGGTCCGCAACGATCGATCGATGGATCGGGCCAATGCTCGAACCGGGGTGCGCGACATAGTCACCACGGCCCCTTGTCGATGCAACATCAGAGCAAAATTTATGTCACGTCGTAATTCTGCGATGGCTCCGTTTCGTACACCTACGAACAATGTCGGTGTCCATGGTATATCCACCGGTGAACGCGTGCACAGTCGCCTCACGCTACTGTTGCACGAGACTTCTGCGTATTCGAGGTCGTCGATTCGTAAGATATTTTCACCGCTGTTGCGCGAATTGTCAGCGGGAAAGTATACGTTCAGAGGATACAAAATTCTAGCCATGTCGTTGTGTTTCCGCACAACGGCGGTGTCTTCGCAGCGGCGACGGCGGAGGCGACGATGAGGGATGCGTGCGCGCGTATATGTATCTACTGTAATCTTCGCTATATATTGCCGATAACACTGCTGCCGATGGGCGACGATTGTGAGGTGTGTGTGTGTGTGTGTGTGTGTGTGTGTGCGGTCACTCGCTCGTGGCGCTCGACGTCTAACGCTATTCCCTCTCTTTTTGGCGAAACGTGACCGCGACACACGCGCGTGGTCAATTCGTAAGATTAATAAACAATACGATGATGATAGCACTTGTAACGATCATTCACTCGGTCGCAACGAATCTGTGGCCACCATGGACTGCTGCGGCAACAGCTATAACAATTGCATCAACGTTTCGCTTTTTGAGCCATTGACATGCTTCGCTATCGTTCGACCGTTCTTTGCGACTGTTTTTCCTTTTTGTCGTTGTCGTCGTTGTCGTCGCTGTCGTCGTCGTATGGTAGTGCTGCTGCGCATGTCATCGTTGGCGTTGACTAAGATTTCGTCGACATCTTGCCCTCGGGCACAATGTTGCACAGTGTGCCGATATGCGGCAACATACAGAGCATTGTTTTCATGCTCGCACTGAGCAGAATATGAGAAACAAAGAATAAATATAGAGCCAAAAGTAACATGCCTGCTCGTTGGCACCACAAGGTCCAATTGAATCGACTTGAATCTTTGTGCGAAGGTTGCGAAGTGAGGGTTGTTGTTGTCGTCGGGAGAGGCATCGTGCCGCGCAGACGAATCGCTTAGACCGCTGCCGCGCTGTCGCCATCATGTACAATTTTCAAGCGATCCGTTGGATGCGTGTGCAACAGCGAGGCGTCCATGTCGCGCAGAGAAGCTAAAATACGCGCGTTGCGGTCCAAGATTTCGTTTCTGCGACGAATAGCTTTGGCTACATTGTCACCCGGCTCGCGCAAAATGTTAGCTATGCGCTCCAGTTGAGAAGTAGTAGTACGACGATGATCCGAAAAAGACGAGGACGTGTAACGTCTCGCGTCTCCCTAGGGATCGTGATCCGCCTGCTCTCTATTTATTTAGGCCTACTTGCTTACACCGGCACTGCCTGGGATGCCGAGAGCTTTTCCGGACAGATGGTGAAAGGGGGAAATATGGTGATTGTAGGTGATATAAAGATTATGGCTATTGATAGGAATAGAGACTAAACAATTGTTTATTTAACAATGAGACAATATGATAGTTGAAAGTGTAATATAAATGAGTGATAATACTTATAATTATATAATTAATGAATACAAATGTGGTTTACATTATATAGCTGCTGGTAATGAGTTACAATGAAGTGTTGAGAGAATGTACAGTTATCCTGCTCGGTGGAAGTAATGAAGGTGGTACGGTAATTTGTGAGGGGTTTCAGTGAGAGAATAGGACTCCAATTGGTAAATGTAGGTGGCTGTCTTGTTGTTGAAGGTGTCGTCCTGTGTTAAATCTATCAATTCTATGTCTAGAGTTTCTGTCGTCGAACGCTGTTTAACCAGCCGAGGGTTGTGTATGTGAGCCCTGGAAGAGCTTGATAAAGAATGCGAATCCGGAATAAAGTGTCTTTGTGTGGAGTGTAATGGACGTGGAGCGTATTTAAATGTGCTTATGAGTCTGTTTTGTAATAAAAACTTGACGTACGATGGAGGAACTAGATCGTGCCCCGTGATATCTTGTATTATACGGGGTTTGGTGGGGTCCATGTGTTGAGACAACAGGGCCGCTCGTCGGCAAGCTTCCTTACGTAGCTGCCTTGCCTTCTGTTTAACGCCCCCGCGATGTTTATTTGGCATCTAACGGATTGAGTTGAAGAATAACATTTTTGGTCGGACAAGTTAAAATAGCAATTGATAAAAGTAATTATTGAGTGAAAAGGACTCTTGTGACTTTAGTTATCCGTTGCCAGAGTACTGTAAAAGTACTAATAATTAATGCTTACTACCATGCTTTGGCAGGGTTAGGTTATGCGGATTGTAGGAGAAGGATAATTGAGGCGGGTGGCGGCTGTCAGCTGCGCCCCTGAGATTGAAGGATGCTAAGCACTGTACAGGTTATTAATTCACAAGTTAAATTTCCTGATCTTGATGGAAAAGGGGTGGTCTTATGAGTTGGACGGGATGGATAGGATGCTTGAGCCGAGAGGCACCCGTAAGGCGCTCCTCAGTCTGGACAAGGATAGAGGCGGGTAGCTCCAGTAAGGCGCTTCCCTAAAAGTGAGCAAGATCTATGCTTAATAATGTAAGATTCAGATTTAATGGTTAATGAACTATAAATTCCTCTGGCAAGAGATGTTATGGCACCAATTGATTTAAGTAACTGAATAAAAAGGACAAAGATTTATGAATGCTTAATATCTTCCTTTCAAGAAAATGCTCGAATAAGAGGAAAAAGGCTGCCGATAAAACAAGGATGCTGCATAAAATTAAAATGCTTAGTAGAAAATATTGAAGGATTGTATGCCGATGCAATGGCATATGTTCGTTGTACAAGAGAATCGGTGATTTTAATGGAATTGTACAATAGCAAGTAACACAGTGAGGTAATTAAGGCGTATGCCGATGCAATGGCACACGTCTACACATACACAATAAAATCAGTTACAATTCAATAAATGCATATACATATATATATGTGGGTGGAGAAGGATGCACTTCATGAAATGATTTATATTATTCCAGCTTTTATAATGGATAATGTCAAGATCTTGTCGTTATTAAGAATATACTTTCGTCTAAATAAACAATGAGATTGTAAAAATATTATTAATCTGAAACCTTAGTAACTTGATTGTTTAATATAGAATAGTCTTTACGGGTAATGGTAATAGCAGAACGCAGTATATTTTATATGTGCAAGTGCAGGTTACAGTGGAAACAGTGGGAATATTATATCAAGTACATAATTATACATGAAATTGTAAAGGCATATAAATGTCTTATAACTAAAATAGCTAATGAGAGAGATAGATAGAAGGCTAACATGAAGGTACGTCTCTGTGAGTCCTTGTTACGAGATAATTGTAATTTTTATTTTTATTCAATGTCTATTAACGAGGTGAAGGCCTAGGAGGTTGGAGTAAGCAGATTTTCAAAGCAGAGTCTCCGGCGTAAGGAATCCGCCTGGAGACGATGTCAGAGTGGTGGGATGCCACTGCTGATAAGGATTCTGACTATACCAATACGGCTCTGTGCTTGGCACCGATGCCGTGCGCGCGTAACCCTGTGCTTGGCACCGTTGTCATGCGCCCGCAAGAAGGAATGGAAAGGGAATAATAAGTGTGTGAGCGTAGTTCACTGCGTTGACAGACACTGGGGTTTCGTAATCACGATTTAGAAAAAGAAGAATCTGAAGATTGTCTCTCTCTCTCTCTCTTTATATATATACTAGCTTGTATAGCGTATCCTAAGGAAATCGGAACGAAATTCTAAGAGCGGTTTGACAAACTAAACGTAGATAATACACTATTCGGATTATAATGAATGGTCCTTATGTAAGGCAGTTACGAACCGACATGAACGAAAATTTCAGCGTGACGCTATGGTATCTGTTAAATAATTCGACTTGGCGTATGGTGAAACGTCACTGGTTCACTCGCGTAACAATGTTCCTAAGGCTTAGATCGCGATTGTATTTCACTTGCGCGAAACGCGGTGTATGTGAGTGTTGTGCATTAAAATATTATATACTGTAACGTCTCGCGTCTCCCTAGGGATCGTGATCCGCCTGCTCTCTATTTATTTAGGCCTACCTGCTTACACCGGCACTGCCTGGGATGCCGAGAGCTTTTCCGGACAGATGGTGAAAGGGGGAAATATGGTGATTGTAGGTGATATAAAGATTATGGCTATTGATAGGAATAGAGACTAAACAATTGTTTATTTAACAATGAGACAATATGATAGTTAAAAGTGTAATATAAATGAGTGATAATACTTATAGTTATATAATTAATGAATACAAATGTGGTTTACATTATATAGCTGCTGGTAATGAGTTACAATGAAGTGTTGAGAGAATGTACAGTTATCCTGCCCGGTGGAAGTAATGAAGGTGGTACGGTAATTTGCGAGGAGTTCCAGTGAGAGAATAGGACTCCAGTTGGTAAATGTAGGTGGCTGTCTTGTTGTTGAAAGTGTCGTCCTGTGTTAAATCTATCAATTCTATGTCTAGAGTTTCTGTCGTCGAACGCTGTTTAACCAGCCGAGGGTTGCGCGTGTGAGCCCTGTAAGAGCTTGGTAAAGAATGCGAATCCGGAATGAAGTGTCTTTGTGTGGAATGTAATGGACGTGGAGCGTATTTAAATGTTGTCACATCCGCACTACCAATTGTAAGAGGAAGCACCACACAAAATTCTTTTTTCTCTCTCTCTTCTTTCCCTGGAATCACCACAAAATTTTTCTAAGTCCCTCGAACATAAATTTTTCTAAGTCCCTCAACCCTAAATTTTTCTAAGTCCCTCGACCCTAAATTTTTCTAAGTCCCTCGACCCTAAATTTTTCTAAGTCCCTCAACCCAAAATTTTTCTAAGTCCCTCGACCCTAAATTTTTCTAAGTCCCTCAACCCAAAACTTTTCTAAGTCCCTCGGCCGAGAATTTTTCTAAGTCCCTCCGCGCCGAAATTTTCTATGTTCTAATTTCTAAACCCCCACTACCTTCCCACTCCAGAGGAAAATTCGGCGGCTCGGGAAAGCCGCAGCTCAGGGACCGCGGAGCGCCCGAGAAGCAGTCTCAGTCGTGCAGTAATCTGGTGCAGTGCTTCCTCCATCCCTCCTAGGGTCTAGTATAAGTGCTAAATCTAACTTAGAATATTTTCGTGAGTTTTAACTTAGAATATTTTCGTGAATACGAACTTAGAATATTTTCACTAAATCTAACTTAGAATATTTTCGTGAGTTTTAACTTAGAATATTTTCGTGAATACGAACTTAGAATATTTTCACTAAATCTAACTTAGAATATTTTCGTGAGTTTTAACTTAGAATATTTTCGTGAATACGAACTTAGAATATTTTCACTAAATCTAACTTAGAATATTTTCGTGAGTTTTAACTTAGAATATTTTCGTGAGTTTTAACTTAGAATATTTTCGTGAATACGAACTTAGAATATTTTCACTAAATCTAACTTAGAATATTTTCGTGAGTTTTAACTTAGAATATTTTCGTGAGTTTTAACTTAGAATATTTTCGTGAATACGAACTTAGAATATTTTCACTAAATCTAACTTAGAATATTTTCGTGAGTTTTAACTTAGAATATTTTCGTGAGTTTTACTTATTTTTGTTTTAACTTAGAATATTTTCGTGAATACGAACTTAGAATATTTTCACTAAATCTAACTTAGAATATTTTCGTGAGTTTTAACTTAGAATATTTTCGTGAATACGAACTTAGAATATTTTTACTAAATCTAACTCAGAATATTTTCGTGTATTCATTTAGTTAAAATATACTCTTGTTAGCCGATTCAAGGTTAAATTCACTCTCCCATCTCCTCCCATCCCCGACCGCTAACGCATTGGAATCGCCTAGCTGATAACTGGCCGCCGATTCTTCAAGGTATTCGCATCACTAGAATAGGGGCGTATAGGCTGCGGCTCGATCGCACCGCCCATCCGTAGACGCACAGGTTGCGGCTCGATCGCACCGTCTACTAGTTACTCGAAGGCGCATAGGTTGCGACCCGATCGCACCGCCTGACAGAATAGGGAACTCCGAATTAACCACACGAATACAGCTGGCCGGAGTCACGGGAGTGATTCCAAATGCGCCCTGTACGCAGGGGTGGTCGTAAGAAATTCATCAAAAAATTAGAATACCAACTAAAGCACGGACAAGCGTACCACCCTTACCTAGGTGTCGAACCCACCAACTCCGCTCCCGACAAGGGGCATCCTCGTTCCACTGAACCCCCTCGCTCTCCAGAATCTCCTCAGTCGCCCGTGCCAGAGCGCCCGAAAGCTACCGCCCGCAAATCATACAGTGTTAGCAAGATCGATTGTGACACCCATCCGCGACTACCGATCATTCGACGCGGATTCTCGCCACGAGACCCGAGGCCTGCCTTCTACCGTCAACTGCGTGCAGAGATCCTGCACTACTACTACGGAGCATCTACCCCGCCTCACACCCTCCGCACCTGTAACGAGAAAACTCCGACCCTCGAACAGCTTCGTGGGCACGTGCGCAACTCCATGACACAGGTGTGCCAGATTATTACATTGGATTAAAGGAACTGGTGAGTGCCATTTGCTCTATACTCCGCGGAACATCGTGTCGAGCCCGACAGATCGCGCGTATCCCTGGGGAGAATCACGCGATTCATTTGACCCAAAAATTGCGATCTAGCCCCGCGTCCAGGCCCGAGCACCTGCAGCCTAGCATCGCAGCCGCGGCCGACCGGGACGTAACATAAAATTGGTGACAGCGGTGGGATACGAAAAGGGCTCACGACGCGAACCCCGCGATTAATTAAGCAAACCCACTGGATTACCGCTACTGAAACGCGATTGAAACAAAATCATCCGCCCCGATGGCGACTCGTAGTAAAAAGACCGATAAACCCGACAAACCGGATGAGATCTACAGTAAGGAAGAAGCAGAACTTCTGTCTCAGCACATCCGGGAAAAGGAACTGCAAGTACAAAGAGAATCCGACGCGGTGCGTAGGGAACGCGAATCATTTGAACGAGAACGCGAGCTTGCTCGGCGACGCATCGAACAGAGGGAAGCCGCCCTCCACGACCGCGAATCGGAAATGTCGCGTAGAGAAACATCGCACGACCGTACAGCCGACCAAGGCCCCATTAACGAAGAAATGTTGCGCGACATAGCCTCACTCCAGCGGGAACCTCCAAAAGACGGACCGTCACCCCCTATCGCCCCCTACTTCGACGCCACTAGTGTGCCTCATAGCCTCCAGCATGACTACTCCCTCGAGATCCCTCGTGTAACATTCAAGGACGCGCTCGAATCGGTACCACACTACGACGGATACAACGTGAGTTACGCGCAATTCGCGCGAGCCTGTAGACGCGCTAGAGACATCGTTCCCCCGTCCGCCGAACGAAACCTCGCACGCCTCCTCGTCAACCGACTGCGAGGGAAGGCCTACGCCGCGATAGAGACGAACCATGCGATTCGGTCACGCAGCTCCTCGACGCGTTAAGAGCCACCTTTGGCTCTAGTAAATCAATCTATCACTGTAAAGGCGAACTCTATACCGTGTTCAAAGATCCCAACGAGGACATGACAGACTATGTCATCCGCGTAAAGGAACTTCGCGCATCCGTGCTAGAATGCGAACGCATGGAAAGAGGGATGTTAGACGAAAAACTAATTAGACAAATCGACGAAGCAACCGCGTACGCATTCTGCGATGGACTGCCGCGACAGTATCGTTACTTGCTAAGACCCGAGCACTACCGTAAACCATTCGAGGCATTCGCGTTCGCTAAGTCACTCGCGAGGCGGGATACACTCGACCAGGAACGAGAAGACGCCGCGCGCCGGAATAACGTACGACCACGATCCAACGACGTACGCATAATTGACAAACCGATTGCTCATTCGACTCCGATCAAACACGAGCCCGGGTATGGTCCCAACACGAATCGCAACGGATCAACACCCGCGTCTAGGAACAATCCCGCCAGGGACTACGCTGATCCCAGGGGCCCTCATGCTTGGCATAACCGAACACCCCCAGCCCCTCGATTTTCGCCACCTCCGCCGCGACCTCGAAATTCGATGACGGACCGGAACACAAAATGGTGCCGCTATTGTAAGAACATCGGGCACGAGATCGAAGAATGTCGTAAACGCCAATACAACAATTCGCGACGGGACCAGGGAAACGCCGCACGCCCCTCGGGGAATACGGACGCACCCCGAGCGGGAAGCTCTCAGACACCCACTCGTCCGATACGCAATATAACAGTGGAAGATTCACCTCAGCAAGAATCGCGGTCCTAAACCCCCGCGAATTTTCATACGCCCCCACAGTTACAATGAAGGCTGATGGCCTAACGGACACGATAACCTTCATGATCGACACCGGGGCCGCGCCAAATTTAATAAAAAAGGGAACACTAACTCGAAATAACGAAATAGATCCCATCGACACGCTACTCTTAAAAGGGATCACCGCGGGAAGCATCCCCACTCTGGGGTCTATTACTATTAAATACATGGGTTTCCCTATTAAACTCCATGTAATCAACGACGATTTCCCAATCGCACAGGAAGGAATCCTAGGATCCGCCTTCCTAAAGGACGCGGGGTCCATCGACTTCAAAAACCAAATTCTCACGTGGCAAGGAGTGCCCATTCCTCTTTCGAATAATACGTTGGTTACCGTACCGGCGAGAACGCGCGGGGTATTGCCGCTTAAAATCCTAAACCCAAGCCCTAGGGAAGGGTATATCCCTCGAATTACAATTCGCGACGACGTGTTCCTAGGAGACGCCGTCGTGTCAAATCGAAACGGTTTAGCGTATGTAGGAATCGTAAACGCCGGAGAAACGGAATGCAAACTCCCTATTCCTACGGTCGAACTAGAGGAAGTAGAGATATTAACCGGAGACCCCTCGACGTCGCGTCAACCGGAACTCGGGGGCTCCCCGGCCAGAGATAAAGGGATCCAACGCGCACGCACGCCTACCCTAGGGACTGACATGCCTGCGCCTCGCCACAAAACAAAACAGCCCTTTGTCTCCCAAGCGAATACGCCCGAACGCCTAGGCCTTCCAGGCGAACCTCGCGACACACAACACATGCTCTCAAGCACAGCGGTCGATGATGCAACAGACACGTATAAACAAAGAGACACTCGACGCTCGAGGCTCCTAAACCTGCTGCGCCTCGACCATTTGAACGAGCCCGAAGTAAAAAACGTAAAAGAACTACTGAACGAATTCAGCGACTTGTTCCACCTACCCGACGAACAACTACAATGTACCTCAGCGACCAAACATCGAATAACTACCACCGACAACACTCCAATTAACACCAAACAGTATAGATATCCGCCAATACACAAGGAGGAAATTGATAAACAAATTCAAGATTTGCTAAAAAACAAGGTTATCAAACCTTCGAACTCACCATACAACTCCCCCTTGTGGATTGTGCCCAAAAAGGCCGACACCCAAGGTAACAAGCGTTGGCGAATGGTAATAGACTATAGAGCGCTAAACGAAAAAACCGTGGGAGACGCGTATCCGCTCCCCAACATAACCGAAATACTCGACCAACTCGGCAGCGCGAAATATTTCAGTATATTCGACCTCGCTTCAGGCTTCCATCAGATCGCGATGCATGAGGACGATGCGCCAAAAACAGCCTTTTCCACGCCCCATGGGCACTATCAATTCAATAGAATGCCATTCGGTCTGAAAAACGCGCCAGCTACCTTTCAACGCCTCATGGATCAAGTTCTGACCGGCCTGCAAGGAACCGAACTGTTCGTCTACCTCGACGACATTGTTATATACGCGAGCTCACTCGAAGAGCACTCAGCCAAGTTTGCGAAGCTAGCACAACGCTTACGCGTCGCGAATCTTCATCTACAACCGGACAAATGCGAGTTCCTGCGAAAGGAGGTATCCTATCTCGGACACGTAATAGGGGAAAACGGGGTAAAGCCCGACCCTAAGAAAATTATCGCGGTTAAAGACTTCCCACGGCCAAGAAACGCGAAAAACATAAAACAATTCTTAGGCCTAGCCGGTTACTACCGGCGCTTCATACAAAATTTCTCCAAAATAGCTAGACCACTAACATCCCTGTTGAAAAAAGACGCCAAATTCACGTGGAACGAGCTACAAGAACACGCATTTGTCTCGCTCCGCAACTCGTTATGCACGGAGCCGATCTTACAATACCCGGACTTTACTAGACCGTTCGTCGTCACCACGGATGCGTCCGGATATGCGATAGGCGGTATAATCAGTCAGGGACAGATAGGCAAAGATCTCCCCATCGCATACGCCTCTCGACTCTTAAACGCAGCGGAACAAAATTACTCGACAATCGAGAAGGAACTCTTAGCCATAGTGTACTGTGTACAACATTTCCGTCCCTACCTCTACGGTCGCAAATTCAACCTGGTCACGGACCACAGACCACTAGTGTGGCTGCATTCTGTGAAAGATCCGAGCTCGAGATTAGTCCGTTGGCGATTAAAACTTCTCGAATACGAGTACGAAGTCACATACAAAGCAGGTAAAGTTAATGCTAACGCAGACGCCTTGTCCAGGAACCCCGCCGAAATACGCCTATTCCCCCTCGCCCCTGAACTTGACGTCTCCAGTTCCGATGAATCCATCTTTTCCCCGCGACCCGACCAACAACGACGAGAAGAGAATTCGCGAGACCAACCGCCAGACGCACACGACCCCGACGATCACCACGACGATCACCCCGACGACTCAGAAACCGACACCGATGACAGCAGTACAACAGACAGCGCGTCCAGCCCAGAAACCGAGATATTCGATCAAGTAAATGAACCATACGTACTGCGTAACGAAAATATAACCGAGATCAAAGACAATTTCCTATTGCGAAAGGACCACAAGGCCGTATTCGTCACCCAAAAGGGCGACCCCTGCGATAAAGGAGCTAGACTGCTCCAGGAACATGACTTGCTACCTGCGTTACGCAGCCAAACACTGGGAAGAGCGAGTGTAACGACGGAGAAGGAACCAAAAATCATATCCCTGGTGATCAAAGAGCGTAAAATCACGCAACTAGACATAGAGATCCTTCGCGAGGCCATACAATCCCTACGAGATGTCTGTCAAGAGCTTCAACTCAACTCCGTGTCACTATGCAAGGGCGACTTAGAAAACGTACCTTCCGACACCATCCGCAACCTGCTGCAACAAACATTTGAGGGCGACCCGACCAAAATCCTCCTATGCAACAACCAAATTCAGGTACCACCCCCGGGAGATAGGAGAAGGATTCTAGAGGAATGCCATTCCAGCATGATCGGAGGACACAAAGGAGTGACAAAGACGTACTTGCGCATCAAGGAAAAATATCAATGGCCCAATTTGAAGGAAGAAATACAGGAATTCATCCGCAACTGCAGAAGTTGCCAATTAAAGAAACTAGTAAGAGTAAAAACAAAGCAGCCCATGGTCATCACGGACACCCCAAAGGAAGCGTTCGAGAAAATCTCAATGGATATCATGGGCCCACTCCCCACCACTTCCTCCGGCAATTCCTACATCCTCACAATACAAGACCTACTAACCAAACACTCCACCGCCATCGCGCTGAGACAAGCCTCCGCGTTAGACGTAGCAGACGCGTTCGTAAACAATTTCATCTGCCTATACGGCGCACCAAAAGCAGTTCTAACCGACCAAGGCTCTCACTTCATTAACAGCCTCATCAAGGCTGTGGCCCGAAAATTTAAGATCAACCAGTGCAAGACTACCGCGTACCACCCACAATCAAACGGGTCCATAGAACGCAGCCACCACGTCTTGTGGGAATATCTGAAGCAATACACCAATACGCAACACGAATGGGACGAATTCCTTAATCTCGCAATGTTCTCGTATAACTCAAGCGTGCACGAAGGGACCTCCTATAGGCCACACGAGCTAGTCTTCGGGAAAAGTGTGCGAACACCGTCTAGCGACCCACCTATCGAGGATAACTTAAGCGAAACATACAAGGATTACTTAACTACGCTGTTCAATCGCCTAAAAACCACACAGGAACTCGCTCGCGAGAATCTCTGCGGAGCCAAGGCCCGTAGCAAACGCTACTATGATCGAAACTTAAACCCTCAGAACTTCAGAGTAGGAAGCTGCGTGTACTTACTAAAAGAACCCAGCAAGGGTAAGCTAGGAGACCAATACTCGGGCCCATACCGAGTACTAGAAGTATTACGAAATAATAACATACGCATTAGTATAAGCGAAAACCAGACGAAAATCGTCCATAGTAATAAGTTGCGTCTAGATAAGGCCAAAGGCCCCCCTCTCCGACCATAGGCCAGCAACCCCCACTGCTAACACCAGGACACAAGGCAGAACGACGCGACGAAGGGCACACATCAGTACACCACGAGCCTCGCACCAGGATGCACCTCCTGATAGCCCTCGCCCTCTTCGCTGCCTTCGGAACCGAGCCTGCAACCTCCCTCCTGGGATACGACTGTGGAGGAGAAGGATTAAACATTACATCGCTCTCATTAACCGACATTGCCGAATGCCACGTTGACGACGTCGAACCTAAGAAAGAAGAGGTCTATCTACAGCTAATGCAATTCAACGACTTCACCCACACCGAGGCCATTCAATGCCGCCTAGAAGTCGACCGCATAATCTACCGCTGTGGAATGTGGTCCCATGTATCCACTGTCCCCGGAGGAAAACGGAGCTATATAAGAGAAATCTCCGAAGAAGCCTGCAGGAAGTCCCAGGAAACAGGAGCTATCATTTTGGGAAACGATATCCTAATTGACGGTTTAAAAAGAAACTCAACTACGTCACGGAGTCTGACCCTCGCTGGATCACTACAAAACGACGGCGCCTGTCAAGGAGCCGCCTATACTGACCCATTCGGAACGTGGGAAAACGCCATTGTCCAGGCTAGCGTCCGGATAACCTTACGAGACTTCCTGGTCCCCATCAAAATAATGGCCAA
This sequence comes from Harpegnathos saltator, assembly GCF_003227715.2. Taxonomy (NCBI): domain Eukaryota; kingdom Metazoa; phylum Arthropoda; class Insecta; order Hymenoptera; family Formicidae; genus Harpegnathos; species Harpegnathos saltator. The sequence goes on from NW_020230206.1 coordinate 212,226, forward strand.
CGAAGTCATACTACCTTCGGGAATCCGCTGCAAAGCCACCAGCCGGGAATGCCTCGACGCCGACGGGACCACTACATACTGGAAATCCACACCCAAGGATAATTGTAATTTCGACAGATACGATATACTTTACGAAGGCTTCGCGCACAAACTATCCCCTTCACCCGGACAAGGGGATGGACCCACCATCTACACAGTTACTAACAACGATGCAACATTCGCCCTCGCCAAAACCTCAGAATCAAACCTCTGCGGGTACAAAATCATGCACACAGAACACCCAAAACTCTTCATTCTCGAAACCTCGAGAGGACGGACTTTCAAGGAAAAATCCAATATCGCAATAGACAACCTAGACATGTTCGCCTACGTGAACTCCAAATTTGTCTACATCGAACGTCACATGAAAAACCAACTGACGAAACTCTACAAGGACATCATGATACAGAAATGCGCGCTGGAAAGACAAATCCTAGAAAACGCACTATCCTTATCTAGCATCGCCCCGGACGAAATGGCGCACCGCCTAATGAAAAGCCACGGATACACGGCAGTGACCTCCGGAGAAGTCATATATATAATTAAATGTATCCCAGTCACGTGCAAAATCCGCCAAGCAGAGCGTTGCTACAACGAACTTCCAGTAACTTACAACAACGCCTCATATTTCCTGACACCGCGCTCACGCATCCTTACCAAATCCGGCACACCGAGGGAATGCAACGAGTTGTTACCTCCGATGTACAATATCGAGGAGGCCTGGTATAAAATGATGCCACGACCAGTGGAATCAATCGCACCTCCCGTAATCCGACCTCTTACCAAGCCTACCTGGAAGTACATAAACCCTTCCAACCTGGCGACCAGCGGAATATACTCCGCCGACGACCTAGACCGACTCAGGAACCACATAATGTTCCCAGTGGAGAAACCTGCAATCATCAGCACCTTAGCACAAGGAGCCATGGGAAGAAAGGTCCCAGCCGGAACCATCTCCCTGTATAATATGCTGGACGAAGAATCTCTGGAAAAAATCGCCGAGAGCGCAGGAGCACGCCTATGGAAAGGTTTCATCACATTCGGTTCAGCGAGCGCAGGCATCTTGAGCATCATACTCCTGATCCGACTAGCCAAATTGGTAGTCGACTCCATTATAAGAGGCTACGCACTCCACTCGATATACGGATGGAGCCTCCACCTATTAGGCGCAATCTGGAGCTCACTCACCCACCTGCTGATCCACCTTGGAGGACGCGGGAAGACCCAACAGAACGAACAGCCCAGAGAAGAAGAAGCAGCCTTGGAAGTATTAGTACATCCCAAAACCGAGGCAGCCGACAACGCACGAGACACTAACAGTGAAAGTGAAGCGCGAATTGCAAGTGCCCCAACAAAAAGTTACAGCGAACTAAATAACTATCTGAGCGAAATACGCCAAACCAGACATTAAAGCGACATTTAGAATAAGTACATATATACATATCTCCAGAAAACGTCGGTTCAATGACGACCGACATTTTCTAATAAGGGGGGAGGTGTCACATCCGCACTACCAATTGTAAGAGGAAGCACCACACAAAAATTTTTTTTTCTCTCTCTCTTCTTTCCCTGGAATCACCACAAAATTTTCTAAGTCCCTCGAACATAAAATTTTCTAAGTCCCTCGACCCTAAATTTTTCTAAGTCCCTCAACCCAAAACTTTTTCTAAGTCCCTCGAACATAAATTTTTCTAAGTCCCTCGACCCTAAATTTTTCTAAGTCCCTCAACCCAAAATTTTTCTAAGTCCCTCAACCGAGAATTTTTCTAAGTCCCTCCGCGCCGAAATTTTCTAAGTTCTAATTTCCAAACCCCCACTACCTTCCCACTCCAGAGGAAAATTCGGCGGCTCGGGAAAGCCGCAGCTCAGGGACCGCGGAGCGCCCGAGAGGCAGTCTCAGTCGTGCAGTGATCTGGTGCAGTGCTTCCTCCATCCCTCCTAGGGTCTAGTATAAGTGCTAAATCTAACTTAGAATATTTTCGTGAGTTTTAACTTAGAATATTTTCGTGATACGAGAATTTTTAATCTACTTAGAATATTTTCGTGATTTACTGAATATAATTGAACTTAGAATATTTTTACTAAATCTAACTCAGAATATTTTCGTGTATTCATTTAGTTAAAATATACTCTTGTTAGCCGATTCAAGGTTAGATTCACTCTCCCATCTCCTCCCATCCCCGACCGCTAACGCATTGGAATCGCCTAGCTGATAACTGGCCGCCGATTCTTCAAGGTATTCGCATCACTAGAATAGGGGCGTATAGGCTGCGGCTCGATCGCACCGCCCATCCGTAGACGCACAGGTTGCGGCTCGATCGCACCGTCTACTAGTTACTCGAAGGCGCATAGGTTGCGACCCGATCGCACCGCCTGACAGAATAGGGAACTCCGAATTAACCACACGAATACAGCTGGCCGGAGTCACGGGAGTGATTCCAAATGCGCCCTGTACGCAGGGGTGGTCGTAAGAAATTCATCAAAAAATTAGAATACCAACTAAAGCACGGACAAGCGTACCACCCTTACCTAGGTGTCGAACCCACCAACTCCGCTCCCGACAAGGGGCATCCTCGTTCCACTGAACCCCCTCGCTCTCCAGAATCTCCTCAGTCGCCCGTGCCAGAGGCACCGAAAGCTACCGCTCGCAAACCATACAGTGTTAGCAAGATCGATTGTGACACCCATCCGCGACTACCGATCATTCGACGCGGATTCTCGCCACGAGACCCGAGGCCTGCTTTCTACCGTCGACTGCGTGCAGAGATCCTCCACTACTACTACGGAGCATCTACCCCGCCTTACACCTCCGCACCTGTAACGAGAAAACTCCGACCCTCGAACAACTTCGTGGGCACGTGCGCAACTCCATGACAGGTATGCCAGATCATTACATTGGATTAAAGGAACTGGTGAGTGTCATTGCTGTATACTCCGCGGAACATCGTGTCGTGCCCGCCAGATCGCGCGTATCCCTGGGGAGAATCACGCGATTCGTTTGACCCAAAAATGCGATCTAGCCCCGCGTCCAGGCCCGAGCACCTGCAGCCTAGCATCGCAGCGCGGCCGACCGGGACGTAACAACCGTCGCCCGCGGCGATGCTGATGTTTCGCGCTGTCTAATTTCGCGATATTACGTTTTTACGGCGCATTAGTTTTAACGATAGTGTAGGTTCGCCAAATAAATTTTGTAATTATAATATTCAATTGTATTTTATTTGAATTTACAATACCATCTGCTCCCTTATACATTTGTATTTTAGCCTTTTGTTACTCTAGTCTTAATTTCTATTTTTTGTTAGAGTCTATCGTTAAATTTATAGTGCGTTTTACATACATTTTTTTATCAATATGCCTTAACAACAATAATATCATCGTCTTACTTCGTCATTCCATCGTCCACAGTTATTATTCATTTTTCGTCGCTTCGGATTTATCAAAATCTACCGTTATTGGCTCATCTTCGTCGTTCACAGTTGTCACGTCTACTTCTTCCTCGTCCGACTCGCAGTAGCATCGTTCTCGTGTTCGGCGCGCTATCATCAGATTCTCGGACACCTCGTCTTGTTCAGTCGCATCGTCTTGCTCAGTCGCATCGTCTTTGCTCAGTCGCATCGTCTCTTGCTCAGGTCGCATCGTCGCCTGATCAGCAGCATCGTCCTGATCAGCAGCATGTCCTGATCAGCCGCGTCTACGATTGTCTACATAGCCAAATAACTGATTGATATCATTATTGGATAATCCAATTGTTTGAATGTTCATTTATTGTCAGGTAATGAAATTCCGTCGACCGGGTAGTAGACGTTATCTCGCAACTCGAGATTCCGTCACATCTGGAAAAATATACAAAATTGTTATTTGGTAAAATATCGCGCTATTGTATCCAATTGTTAGGTATGTCTTACGTGCAAACAAATTGCGCCATTGTTTGTCAAAGACCATCAC
>NW_020230207.1:0-39063 GCF_003227715.2 Harpegnathos saltator
GACGGTGGTTTATCTTTTGTAGTATAAAAAGGAGTAGTGTAAGCATTCCGCCTGTCTTGTGACACAGAGCGTCGATCAGAAGTCGTCATCGTGATCGCGGTGCAGGTGACCGACGTCAGTGAAGTTATAGCACGGAACCTCCCAAGTGTGTAGAGCATGGGTGTACGTGTGCGTTTTAAGAGGACCTGAGGCCGTGCGACAATTCTAAAATATCATCGGCACCGCAGCCGGTGACGTGCCTAAACGTCTCGCTCGATTGCGTATCCGGAGTGTGTAAAAGAGTAGAAGAAACGAAGATCGGAATTGGAACCTGATGTACGGCACCAAGAGGACCTGTGGCTTCTGCATCGCGGAGTAAATCTATACCTAGGTGAGAGATCCGCGATTCCGGTGTACCGTAATCTTGAAGTTCCGTTACCGGGAATTGAATAGTGTGTCTGTATTCTGTGGTGTTGAATATAGGAAGAGGCCTTTGCCATTAGAATTAGAAATAAGGGCGTTTCCTAAATAAACTCCCTGTGCAACTTCAGGAGAGGAATAATACCACTGCCGATTTATAGGGTTGAAATAATGACGTTGGAAGGAGCGACGGTACGTGTTGTAGTACAAAGGATCTTCCTTCTCTATGAAAGGTATACATATATTTGTTCGCACCGGACGCGTTTATTGTGATAATCGATACTTGCGTTGTGTTTGTTATAAAGAACTCGTTTCTAAGATTCCTGTTCTCTAAAAGGAAATACATCTGGCAGCACGTGGAAGTTAGTAAGTTTCCCGAGAATTGTAATTTGTAGACCAAGTGGTAATTATCGTTTAGGTGATAATGCCTTGTTAGAGTCAATTGTACGTCAATTTTACATGCACGCCATGATCTAAAAGATCGCGTCGATTAAGTTCACGGCGGATCCTGAGTCGATCATAAAAAGAGCAGTTTTTAAGATTCGGCGCGAAAGCATGACCGTCGGAGACGTCTCCTGAGATTGTATTAAATTTTATTGCGTTGAGGTTCCGGGTTCTCCTGAAATTGAACCAACTTTTGAAATAGGACCCTGTCTCTTCCGTGTCAGCGGCGGGCATCGCTCTGGACCGGGACACGGGTCGGTTTTCCGGAGCGGCGGCTTGCGCAGGGCGTGCTTGTATTTTCTAGTGACCGCCTATTAAGCTAATTTACGGCACTCGGACATTATGTGTCCGGGCTTGCAAATAGCGACATAGAATAAGTGAAGGGCTTGGGTCCTGGTTTGCCTGGAATCAGAGGTTTCACGAAGGGGATTCGGCGATCGCTGGCAGTGTCTGGCTTGGTTGTGCTGGTTGATATTTCTTCTGATAGGAGGGGTTAAAATTGGGTTTTCTCTATATCTCAGTCCGCGCGGTAATAAGTTATCTAGTCTGCTCTCATTGTTGCCGTTCACAGTTTCCCTGGCCGCGAGCCTATCCATCTATTCGCGCGCGGTGAAGGCAAGGCTCCGATTGAGGGGTTTTGGTCCTGTCGCGCCTAAGGGGAAAGTGGTCGATTTGAAAAGAAAAGATTTTGCGCCCCTATTGTCTCAGTCTCCCTGTGTTTAGAATAATTGTTAATGGGCTTTAGTAAGGCCTCTATAAAAGTCTTCGTTATCCCTCGAGTTTAAACCCCGATTAGTAAATCAGACGGTAGGCCATTGACAAAACTCTCTAATGTGTCCCTGTCTACAGTGTCGATTATCCATCTGTCTAAGTGTCGGTTTGTACTAATTCACAGTCTAAAATGGCTGTGCGTAATTCTTTTATCCGCGCGATATAATCAAAAATTGATTCTTGAGGCTTCATATACGCATTGCCTAATTCGCCTCTATATTGATTGAGAGATTTATTTGGCCGAATATTAATTTTAATTTTTGCAATAATTCCGCGACGCTATCATAACGTGAGCCTTCTACAGCAGTGTATGCGTGTCCTTGCAGTTTACTTAAAATTAGTTGACATAGGTAAGGTTCGTGTGACGTGGGTATTAAATCGAGTGCTCTCTCGCATGTTTTACAAAATTGGAATACGGACATCCGTTGTCCATCGTACTTAGGAATTGAATCAGCTATATCTTTCAAACGAATAAATGGGGCGTCAACAGGTGAATTTGGAGGAGGAGGGCACGTGGTTGGTTCGTGATGACGCGGAGATGCCTGTCGAGGACTCACTTGTGGAGTGCGTGCGTTAGTGTGTTCGCGTTGGCTTTGCAAGGAAGCTACTTGCCTATCTAAATGCTGTATGTGTGAGGGTATTTCTCTGAGACTCGCTAAATCCCGTTGCATGATTTCTATTAGTTTGACTAAATTTAATATGTCGGTAGGAGAGCTTAGATGTGTCGATTCCCGTGCTTCAATTTCTGCTTGTCGTCTTTCTAAATCTAGTTGTTGCACCTGAAGGGCTTCGCTTTGTTCACGTATAATTTTCTCTTTTTCGCCCATGCGTTTGGTAAGAATGTCTACCTCGATCGCTGTCAGGGCCTGTCCCTGTTCTTCTGATTCTGATTGCGACTTGTCCGTCCCGGACAAAGATTTATTTGAACGCGTATGATATGCCATTGCGAAATGAAACTACGATCTATATTATGCAAAAAGAAATGCTCCTAAGAGTTCGAGAAACCCCACGAGTTTCACCTAAATGTACGAGGGTTGTAAGAAAATTCTAACTCCTAAAAGAAGAACGTTCTAAGTATATACAAAAAGTTATCAACGTATTCTAGAGATAAGGCTAGGATCAACGGTAAACAAGAGGATGCTCCTAAGAGGTTGTGTAAGAAACGTAAAATGTTCCCCCTATTCCGAAATTTTGGCCTATCCCACCGCTGCCACCAAAAGTTGTTGTTGTGTAACGTCTCGCGTCTCCCTAGGGATCGTGATCCGCCTGCTCTCTATTTATTTAGGCCTACCTGCTTACACCGGCACTGCCTGGGATGCCGAGAGCTTTTCCGGACAGATGGTGAAAGGGGGAAATATGGTGATTATAGGTGATATAAAGATTATGGCTATTGATAGGAATAGAGACTAAACAATTGTTTATTTAACAATGAGACAATATGATAGTTAAAAGTGTAATATAAATGAGTGATAATACTTATAGTTAATGAATATAAATGTGGTTTACATTATATAGCTGCTAGTAATGAGTTACAGTGAAGTGTTGAGAAAATGTACAGTTATCCTGCCCGGTGGAAGTAATGAAGGTGGTACGGTAATTTGCGAGGAGTTCCAGTGAGAGAATAGGACTCCAGTTGGTAAATGTAGGTGGCTGTCTTGTTGTTGAAAGTGTCGTCCTGTGTTAAATCTATCAATTCTATGTCTAGAGTTTCTGTCGTCGAACGCTGTTTAACCAGCCGAGGGTTGCGCGTGTGAGCCCTGTAAGAGCTTGGTAAAGAATGCGAATCCGGAATGAAGTGTCTTTGTGCGGAATGTAATGGACGTGGAGCGTATTTAAATGTGCTTATGAGTCTGTTTTGTAATAAAAACTTGATGTACGATGGAGGAACTAGATCGTGCCCCGTGATATCTTGTATTATACGGGGTTTGGTGGGGTCCATGTGTTGAGACAACAGGGCCGCTCGTCGGCAAGCTTCCTTACGTAGCTGCCTTGCCTTCTGTTTAACGCCCCCGCGATGTTTATTTGGCATCTAACGGATTGAGTTTAAGAATAACATTTTTGGTCGGACAAGTTAAAATAGCAATTGATAAAATTAATTATTGAGTGAAAAGGACTCTTGTGACTTTAGTTATCCGTTGCCAGAGTACTGTAAAAGTACTAATAATTAATGCTTACTACCATGCTTTGGCAGGGTTAGGTTATGCGGATTGTAGGAGAAGGATAATTGAGGCGGGTGGCGGCTGTCAGCTGCGCCCCTGAGATTGAAGGATGCTAAGCACTGTACAGGTTATTAATTCACAAGTTAAATTTCCTGATCTTGATGGAAAAGGGGTGGTCTTATGAGTTGGACGGGATGGATAGGATGCTTGAGCCGAGAGGCACCCGTAAGGCGCTCCTCAGTCTGGACAAGGATAGAGGCGGGTAGCTCCAGTAAGGCGCTTCCCTAAAAGTGAGCAAGATCTATGCTTAATAATGTAAGATTCAGATTTAATGGTTAATGAACTATAAATTCCTCTGGCAAGAGATGTTATGGCACCAATTGATTTAAGTAACTGAATAAAAAGGACAAAGATTTATGAATGCTTAATATCTTCCTTTCAAGAAAATGCTCGAATAAGAGGAAAAAGGCTGCCGATAAAACAAGGATGCTGCATAAAATTAAAATGCTTAGTAGAAAATATTGAAGGATTGTATGCCGATGCAATGGCATATGTTCGTTGTACAAGAGAATCGGTGATTTTAATGGAATTGTACAATAGCAAGTAACACAGTGAGGTAATTAAGGCGTATGCCGATGCAATGGCACACGTCTACACATACACAATAAAATCAGTTACAATTCAATAAATGCATATACATATATATATGTGGGTGGGGAAGGATGCACTTAATGGTAATAGCAGAACGCAGTATATTTTATATGTGCAAGTGCAGGTTACAGTGGAAACAGTGGGAATATTATATCAAGTACATAATTATACATGAAATTATAAAGGCATATAAATGTCTTATAACTAAAATAGCTAATGAGAGAGATAGATAGAAGGCTAACATGAAGGAACGTCTCTGTGAGTTCTTGTTACGAGATAATTGTAATTTTTATTTTTATTCAATGTCTATTAACGAGGTGAAGGCCTAGGAGATTGGAGTAAGCAGATTTTCAAAGCAGAGTCTCCGGCGTAAGGAATCCGCCTGGAGACGATGTCAGAGTGGTGGGATGCCACTGCTGATAAGGATTCTGACTATACCAATACGGCTCTGTGCTTGGCACCGATGCCGTGCGCGCGTAACCCTGTGCTTGGCACCGTTGTCATGCGCCCGCAAGAAGGAATGGAAAGGGAATAATAAGTGTGTGAGCGTAGTTCACTGCGTTGACAGACACTGGGGTTTCGTGATCACGATTTAGAAAAAGAAGAATCTGAAGATTGTCTCTCTCTCTCTCTCTTTATATATATACTAGCTTGTATAGCGTATCCTAAGGAAATCGGAACGAAATTCTAAGAGCGGTTTGACAAACTAAACGTAGATAATACACTATTCGGATTATAATGAATGGTCCTTATGTAAGGCAGTTACGAAACCGACATGAACGAAAATTTCAGCGTGACGCTATGGTATCTGTTAAATAATTCGACTTGGCGTATGGTGAAACGTCACTGGTTCACTCGCGTAACAATGTTCCTAAGGCTTAGATCGCGATTGTATTTCACTTGCGCGAAACGCGGTGTATGTGAGTGTTGTGCATTAAAATATTATATACTTACTATTTATTTCAGTAGCTCAGACTTTTGCAGAGAAATCTCAAAGAACAGGCTTTTTTATTCCAGAATACTCTCAATACTGTTGGGACCACTCTAGCCACGGCACAACTCGAGCGGGGAGTCGACTTATCCGCACACTTTGAGTATTATAAAACACCGTGGATGTTCTGGCAAGTTTCCTAAGAAATCTTCCAGATTTTGAATAGCACAAGGCAAAGGCTCTGAAGGAGCGTAGGAAGAGGCTCTTATGCGAGACGACCGTTGTCCGTGGTGGCACGGTCGCTCAGAGACACTTTTCCTCTTTGCGTCAAATTAACAAAGATGTCTTGGAGGCTCTCCTAAGAGGCACGTCTGTACTGTATGAACTTCCGATGTCGACTCTGCGGTGGGAGCTGCTCCCGGGGCCTCGTTCGGTCCGGACAATGGAACTCAAGAGTGGGGTAGGCTATATGGTAGGAGTAATGGGATTATACGAGAGGGATCCAGAGTAGGAGCGTTCAAGGTTTTTCAGAGTGGGACTGAGTGGCGTGATGCTGACGGGGCATCGAGACATCTCGGCGCGCCGCCGGATGTGATAAGGAGCGTGGTCAACAGGATGCCCTATGTTACCTGATATGGGCTCGGGTTACTCGGGATTCCAGAGCACCTTCGGTGGCCCGGCTGCGTGCGTGCCTTATCTTTGAGACTTCCTGTCGCCAGTCTGACTTATTAATTTATATGTGCGCGTAATTATTTATGCCTTATAATATTATAATTTAATAAAAAGAAATGGTTAATATTATATATGTGTGGTTCTTAAGGTTATAATATATGCCTAATTTAGTATTATATGAATAGTGTAATAGAAAGTTATAATGTTAATTAGTTATGATTTTTATAAAGACAATATGCATGTGTTATAATAAAAGAGATATTTGTTATTAATGTTTAAATGTGGTTATTAAGAATTATTATAAGAAATGCATATTGTTAACAGTGGGTTTTAGAGTGTAGAGATTTATAATATTGTTAACTGGAAAATTAGGATTTCTTATTACAGGGATCCTTATTATTACTGTTGTTAAATTAATGTTTCTCGGCAAGGCTGAGTTCTACCATAGGGCTCTCTACTTACGTATGTCGGTAAGATAGATCCCTTGGGTAGGTTTCGTTATTATTGGCGTCGGTAATTAATTAACAATTGTTATAAACGGTTCTTATGTATAAATTACCGACTTTTAGACCTTATAGAAGCTTATGGTAATAGAAGATTCGATGAACAATTAATTTTTATTATTAGTGATGAGTTCAAGCCGTTGTACTGTACGAACGAATTTAAAAGAGTGCAATATTTAAGAGGAGCTTGAACGTGGACAGAAGGCTTAAATTAAATTAAATAAAGTATTTAAACGTGACCAAGGCAAAAATGGTGGATTTCCAAGCTAAATAGGGTATTTAAACGACCCCTGAACTTAAATAAATGAGGTTTATTAAATTTTAAGTAAAAATTACCAAATTTTGAGAATGTACTGTCAGAAGGATTCTCTGTTTGTGGGCAAGAATTAATTGTTTTCGTTTGGCATTATTTCCTTTTGTAATTAATATTCTGAGGTTTTGACATTTGCTTATGTTTCACTAAAATGTTCTCTATGTACGTAGGTGTTAAAAATATTTTAAATTGACTTTTCTTAATTTTCACGGAAGGTACGCATTACTGATGTCCCAATAGTCCCTGCGTATGAATTTTAGAATTTTCTGAAGTCTACTGGTAAGTAACATTGTTGGTTTATTATTAATTGTTAATGTTTTTCAAAATGTTAATATGGTCGTTAAATAGAGGTCTTTTAATGCTATTGTTAGCAATTAAGATTTTTCTTCTAGGCCTTATAGTTACTGAGAAAAACATGCCTTTTCCTGATTGGTCGAGACATTCAAATAGCCATAACTTCTAAACTATCGATTTTACAGAAATTTTATTAGGACATAATTTGTAATACTTTGAAGAAGCCTTAAATCGCACCGCGCGATTTTCTAAAATTATTATTATTTTAAAAGATATGAACTTTTATCGACAAATTTTAATAGTAACAATTACCCTCTATGGTTGAATCTACCTATATGTCTCGCTGGCCTTTTAATGTAGAGGCGATAAAAATGATATGTTGGAGAGAACGTCGCAGGACGTTACAGGTCCATGTTTTCGTGCAATCGGCCGAAGGCGTTATCCATTTCGTCACTGTCCCCGCTACGTCGGATCAGCGTGAGTAGAGCGTTTTCGTAATCCCGGTATGTCTCGTGGGGCCGTTGCCGGCGTTCGGCGATTTGCCGTCGCATCTCGGCGCGATGCTATGGTGGCAAATATTGCTCGCGGAAGACCTGGCAAAAATCTTCCCACGTGTGCCAATTCGGCCGGTGATTGCGGTACTATAACTGGGGATTTCCGCGAAACATTTCGGGTATTCCACAAAACAATTGTCGGGTCGTGTGACCGTAGCATATCCGGAGTTCGTCGATACGTTCCAGGAAATTGAGGGGGTCTTTTCTTGTAAATTTGCAATCTCATTTATGTATTTCATGAATGGCTTCGGCGTCGGTAGGCGCTTTCGTGGCCAAGTCCCATCCGGGGATGTGTTCCTCCTCGGTACTGGCTGCACTTGGCACGCGGGGTGGGCTCAGCACCCGGCGCTCCGTGCTCTGGATCACGAATAGGCCGGGGTTTTCGGTGACAAAACGGCGGAGGCGTCGCCGCAAGTCATCTATGGTGCCGCTGGTGTCCAGTCCATACTGGCCGAGCCGGTAGCTAATTTCCGCCTTATTTAATTCCTGAATCCACGCTCGAGGTGCGGAATTCATTCTGGGTCTGGTGCTCTCTCGGTATATTCTATACTCTATCTCCTAATTGCCAGATCCTGGCAGGATCGCCATGTAACGCCGGTGCCTCCGGGTTCGCTTTTCTGGGTCGATCCAGCCCCTGCGTCGCGATCGTCGTTAGCGAATCGTGCGCAGAAGTTTTATTAGGAGAAGGTGATCGGTGAATAATCGAAGTCGGTCGGTGTTTGTCGACAGTGACACTTTATTCCTTTCGCTTTAGCAATGACCGCATGTTAGTTTTCGCGAGAGTCCCCACTGTTTGGGTACTGTTCAGCGCGCAGTATTGTTTCGCTGCGGCTCGTTGTCGCTGCGCAAGGCCGTATTCCGCTGATGACGGTGCAGTTAGATGCGGGACTGTCGATTCGTCGGAAATAATTATTGTCATACATAGAATGTACGGTGGACGGGAACAAAACTCGCAGGCGGTGGCTGCAACAGCGATTTCGCGTTGTCGTAGGCTTTCTTCGGATTAAAATGCCTATTCTTCGTCTCTTCTGATTCTCGTGGTATATAAGAAACCGCGCAAAAACGCGTCGCGTCGTGCCGCGCTATCGCTTGTGGTGTGTACACACTAAGTAGGCCGTGCGTCGTCGAGCTGTAGGCTGGCGCTTGTTTCTCGTTACGTCGGAATTATTTGTTTCGCTTCGTCATGTGATTTCTGATGACGGGAGAATTTTTGCAAGGCCTGGCGGCTTGATCTCTGGATCCTACGAGTCGCGGTTGTTAGGCGATCTCTTTTTGGTTTGTAGATCGCGATGCGCCTTGCCAAAGGGGGTTACTCCGGGCCGGCGGCCGCGCCGGTCAGTCAGTAGGTGTGGGTGCCGACTCTGTCTGCCCTTGTATCCTTGTATACTCCGAGTTCTAGAGGAGGTAGCGAAAGAAAGAAAACAAAAAGCAATATATTTAGGAGAGCGTTCCGGAGAACACACCGGAGCAACGGCAAACTCGCCGTCCGATCTTTATCTCGTAAAGACAGCACAAACGCAGATCGTTCCGGAGAACTGTGTTCTCCGGAACGATCACCGGAGTAACGGCAAACTCGCCGTCCAATCTTTCTACTTCGCAAGGACGGTACAAAAGAGAATCGTTCCGGAGAACAAACTGGAGCGACGGCAAACTCGTCGTCCGATCTCTATTTCGCAAAAACGGCACAAACGTAGAACGTTCCGGAGAACACACCGGAGTAACGGCAAACTCGCCGTCCAATCTTTCTATTTCGCAAAGACGGTACAAAAGAGAATCGTTCCGGAGAACACACCGGAGCGACGGCAAACTCGCCGTCCGATTTTTCTATTTCGCAAGGACGGTACAAATATAGAACGTTCCGGAGAACATACCGGAGTAACGGCAAACTCGCCGTTCGTTCTCGAGATCGTACAAACGGCACAAACGTAGATCGTTCTGGAGAACACACCAGAGTAACGGCAAACTCGCCGTCCGATCTTTCTATTTCGCAACGACGGTACAAAAGAGAATCGTTCTGGAGAACACACCGGAGCAACGGCAAACTCGCCGTTCGTTCTCTAGATCGTACAAACGGCACAAACGTAGATCGTTCCGGAGAACACACCAGAGTAACGGCAATCTCGCCGTTCGCTCTTTCTATTTCGCAAAGACGGCACAAAAGAGAATCATTCCGGAGAACACACCGTAGCGACGGCAAACTCGCCGTCCGATCTCTATTTCGCAAAGACAGCACAAACGCAGATCGTTCCAGAGAACACACCGGAGTAACGGCAAACACGCCGTCCGATCTTTCGATTTCGCAAAGACGGTACAAAAGAGAATCGTTCCAGAGAACACACCGGAGCGACGGCAAACTCGCCGTCCGATCTCTATTTCGCAAAGATAGCACAAACGCAGCTCGTTCCGGAGAACACACCGGAGTAACGGCAAACTGGCCGTCCGATCTTTTTATTTCGCAAAGAACAAGCAGCAGTCGCGGATGCCGGCGGTGGTGGCCTGGTAGATTACTTACTCGAACTCTCGATCTCCTGGATGCACTCTGCAGCTCTTCGGACGGCTATTCCTAGCCGATGGGTTTCTTCAGACTCTTCGAAGATTCTCCGAATACTGCTTGAAGCCTATCCCAAGACTGACTTCTCGTCAAAAACTGTCGAGATTATATACTCGTCCGCTTTTGTCTTCGGTTTCTTTCGGTGATTAATCCGAATTTGATCGAGATTAATCGTGAGTATGCGACGTTCGCCGAGGATCGTCTCGGCGGTGCCGCGAGTTCGGCTCGGCAGCCGATCTTTCCCGAGCGTCGCTGCCGGGTCTTCGGCTAGACTCGGGTGAGCGCGTAAAAAGGCGCGGTGACAGCGCGGATCGGGGGGTGCGCACTCAGCTGACTGCCGCGTGATGTATAGCGGCAGTCAGCGTAACGATATGATTGTATGTATCGTTACAGAGTAAGTGTTAAATTTGAAGTGATAGAGTATATGCCATTAGAAAACAATTTCCACTATCTCTAAGTCAGAGCTGGCCACAATCTGCATATTTCGGGCGAAATTCAATAGGTGACGTCTACCGTCCCCCCTCGCAACGCTCCGCGCTCAGTGGTTAGGGCGACGGTCGTCATGCGCTCAGGCCCGTCGCTGTATAAGAAATCGGCTGAGGCGTACCCTTGCAACATATTATCATTAAAATTGTTTCTTTGTTTAATAATCACTTTAAAATAAATATGTTTAGGTATTTTATAAATATATATATATATACATATATATATACATATATATATTACAAATATATATGTATATATATGTGTGTGTGTGTGTGTGTGTGTGTGTGTGTGTGTGTGTGTGTGTGTGTGTGTGTGTGTGTGTGTGTGTGTGTGTGCGCGCATATACGCATATATATATATAAAATATATTGGGTGAGTGCAAAAGTTCGTGCGGAGTTTCAATAGATGGAGTTATAAGCGTCGTAAAGTGTTGTCATTAATACTTCCATCTACATATTATATAACGTTGGAAAGGTGACGTCTTCAGCTGTTATTAAAAAAAAAATCATTTGTTTTTATACAAACTGCTTCGAGAAATATCACTTTAAAAATGAGTATCGATAAGGTGCATTTACGGCATGTTATGCTTTACGAGTTTCGGAAGGGAATAAACGTTGCCGCAGCCGTAAAAAACATTCAGGATGTTTATCAGGATGAAGCACCAGCTAAACGAACTGTGGAAAAATGGTTTACTAAATTTCGGCGCGGAGAATTTAACCTTGAAGACGAGCCACGCTCTGGTCGACCTTCTGACATTGATGACGATGTTTTGCGTACTTTAGTGCTCAATAATCCGCGAATTTCAACAGAAGAAGTTGCTACAGCACTAAACGTTGACCGATCAACCGCTTTTCGGCGTTTAAAAAAGATGGGATACGATTTGAATTTTTTAAAGTAAGATTCAATGGTCATGAGGTTGGGGATACAAGTGAGTTTCACAAAACCGTAAAATTCAACTCGAATACCCCGAAAACGTACAGGAATGTGCTGACCATACGGACGGTCATGTCAACTTCAACCGAGAAAGGTTAGGTTAGGTTATATTTTTTGTAGGTTAAGGCTTCGCAGACAATGGTTTTTGTGTCAAAATTGGCCTGTACGGCAGCAGAGTACAATCGGTTCGGTTGGGTCACATGAGACGAGGTTAGGTTAGACTAGGTTTGGTTAGGTTAGGCTAGGTCAGGTCAGGTTAATTGTAAGGTTAAGGCTCTGTAGACATTGGTTTTTAGGTTAAAATTTGCCTGTCAGGCAGTATATCACAATTTTCTCGCATATTTCTGTGATTTTTAGGTGATTTTTGAGGTTAGGGTTGAACCAAGACCTGTTGGGCCAATTTTGATAGCGGATTTAGATTCAGCGCGTCAAAATACATAGGAATACACATGTCTCGTCCCCAGATCAAGACACTTTTTTTTTTGTGTAGCTGTGTAATTAACAAAATTCAACAGGTTGTACTATAAACACAAACACATACGTAAAAAAATTATTATATTATTATAAAGTTTGCATTTATTTTTTGACGGAGATCACCATTTTCTCGCGGTTTCCGTTGAGCAACAATATGCACGTTATCTAGTCGTAAAATTAAATAGCAAAGTCGTAATTGAAATATGATAATAAAACTAATTTCTTTTGTTACTAGACTAAATTTATTTTTGCTACGAAAAGAAAAATGTAAGATTGGAATATCTTTTACAAAACAAATAACATTTCATTTAATTTTTAATTTAAATTTATTAGCATAAATAAATTATTCTATCATATACTTTAATAACAAATCATTTTTAAAAGATGTATATATTGGCTAAGAGTGGATTTCTATTAACTTTTCGTCTCTCATTATAATTCTTTCTTCTTTATTTGTGCATTAATACTAAATATTCTTTATATACATATACATTATATATGTGTCATTTATTTATATATATATTGTCATGTAATTAATATATTTAATCAAGCCGTAAGAACACGAGAAGAGAGGAAGAGCGAGCTAGTGCACGAGAGAGAGAAAGAACGAGCGAGAGAGAGAAAGAGCGAGGTATAGGAGTAGCGAGAAAAATCTCGCGGCTCACGCAGTCAATAAGCTAGACGAGCGAGAAAGAAACAGATAATATGTCGACGCTCGTCTAGTCTCCCGTGTGCTACCTCGCGTGCGTGAAAAATAATTCCTCGCTTCGCACGTTCCCTTGACACGAGACGCTACCGCGTCTTTTGATGTCTCTGGAGCGTGAAAGATGAAAGAAAAGCGGGGAGATGTTCGCTTACTGATAAGATCGCCGCTACCTCGCCTCGTGTTTACTGCCGCGCGCCGCTCAGTAGTGAGACAAAGACGGAACGATTTTCTGTCGTCTGTCTTTTTCTAATCTACTATCCATTGCATGGAAGTAGTACAGACACGAACCTAGGCGCATTTTACTTTTATCACCGTGAAAGTGCGCCTAGCGGACGTAGTTTAGGCGCATTTTGGTCAGATGGCGTATCTAAAATGCACCTACCCGTATCCTCCGAAATACGGGCGGTGGCCGCTCTCATTCTTCTCTCTGGTTATGGAATTACCATTCATAAAAGTCAAGGACTGGGTCTGCAGAATGCTATCATGGATATAGGTAACTCTTTATTTAATTGTGGTCAAGTTTATGTTGAATTATCGCGAGTAACATCTACAAAGGGATTGTATTTAATTAACTACGACTCTTCATCAGTAAAAGCTAGTGAAGAAGCTATTATTGAATATAATCGGTTAAAAAAATGTATAAAACAGAGGAAGCAATGATTACTATTTCAAAACAGCGTCATCGTAAAGTAAAAGATGTCTTGTGGACATTGCCAAAGGTAGTTTCTTCTGTTCAGGAGCCGTATCAAGAAACTAGACAAAATTTTACATTGGTTATAAATGGTTTTCAAAACACAAATAAGATTTCATGTTATGCAAATGCAGTATTACAATGTTTATTACATTTAAATGATATTAGAGAACAACTTGTTCACTTGTGATAAACTAAATGTTTTAGGTAAATTAGCATATCGATATGAAAATGGAGTAGCTAAATTAAATACATATGCGATACGGTGATGTTTAGGAGAGTATTTTTCCAGTAACATATGTTACGTCCTGCGGACTTCGCGCATTCTAGACCTCTTTTATAAACAAGGAAAATTGAATTTATTATTATTGTTATTATTATATGTTATCACACGACGCGATGACCCTAGAATCTTTGAAAATTCCAATCTCGAACCCAACTCCGATCTTGTTCCCACGCGCTCAGTCTACGTTAACAATACCGCGACATCCTACTTAAAAATATCGATATTTCCTTCTTAAGATAGCTGCCACATTTTGTAAACTATATAAATCCTCTTATTGCCACATGCTCCCTATCTCCTATAAAAATGGTTTATCTTACGCTCTTGACTCAACCTCTAAAAACATTCGAAGCACAGTCCTATGACCATATTTGGGCATAAAAATATTAGACCCCACTCCCTCAACCGAGCTGACTTTTTGAGAAAAGTCGAAAGTCTCAGCCACTTCTCGCCGAGCCAGCAGCCAAGAAAGAAGCTCCACTCGTAAATCACTTAGTGTCTAGTGGATATACCAAGTTACATTTTTTCATTCGGTTCTCTATAAATTGGCTCGGTTGACTCATTATCATCACCAACGGTAACCAGTCTTCACAGCAACCCCGAAAATACAGACGCTGTCCAGAACCTAAGGCACCACACGATATCTGGACCCAAAGTCGAGGCCGACAACAGGCTATTATCCTTCACCCAAAGGGAACCATCATACGACAACAGTAAGCTCTTCTTTTTGTTTTGTTTTCTCATTTATTGTCTATTTTTCTCACTACCTGCTCTCTTCTCTTATCTTTCTTCTCTCTCTCGTTTCTCTTTCCCCTTTTTCCCTTTCTCTATTCCCCTTGGCATGCCTCCTTAATTGTGGAATCCGATTGCAGTGGCTCAATGTTATCAAGTTCAAACGGACCTAACTACCTCAGAAAAGTACGAAAACCGCGAAGATTTTGAAGTCGCCTCATTAGAACTCGCATTACAAGATCGCCCGGACTATATTGTTCGCCATAACGAATCCGAAGTTTCAAGATTTGCACATTCTCATTTGTTGTTCCTTCCCGATTCTCCCCCCGGAACTCCTCCTGTATCTTACTCACCAACATCCCTGAATCCCACCGAAGACCGATCTCCTATAGGTTCTCCTTTATTTTGGAGCCCATCCCCGAAACCTTCCCCTCCAACTTCACTTCTATAAGGGGGTATGCGTGGCTTCCATGCAGCCTTACTCCGTGGCCTCATTCCTATTTATTCTCCCTCTCCCTGAAGGGCATCCTCGCGTCGATTTTCTCCCTCGATACGCGCTTCCCCGACACCTGATCTTCTCGTACCTGAATATCCCTCGGAATATTTAAAAGTAGCCTCTAGAACCGCGACCACATAAATATATATATATATATATAGTTACACAACGTATATATCTGAAAATCGATTTTCTTGCAACTTAAATTAATACTTATATCAATAAATGCATAATTTGTAAATAATACATAACCACTCGCCACAAATAATTATTTAATGTAAAAATCTTCCCTTTCCACAACCGTCGCTCACGGTCCTATCGCAGGTAAAGGGATTCAGTTCCCTGACCTAAATAAAGGACTACCGACGTACGTCCACGCCAGATAAAGGAATCATTCCGATCCTTGATCTATACCGCATACTTGCAAGTACGTCGGAGCTTGAGAGAGCAAGCGTCAAGTTGCGTTCCTCCTCCAGGACATAACACATAAAACGAGATGCATCCGAATTTCTTATAGCTCTTTGTACCAAATATGACTATATAAAATGTTTACTAGAATATAAGGTAAATACTATAAGTCGGTGCAAATCCTGTGACAATGTAAAATATACTACAAATAATAACTTAATTATTTCAATTTTTATTAATGATTTGAAGAAGAAAAGTTATAAGCTTCAAGATTTTATAAATGCTACGTTTTCACATTGGCATCAATCGTTTAATGAATTATGTGAATGTTGTATACAAAGTGATATGTTGGTTAAAAATAAATTAATATCAGATGTAGTAAAAAGAAATCCATTATTTTTGCATGAAATTAAAGGCTTTAATTACTATAGTTAGAATGATCCGATTTAGGTCAAATATGCGCCGTTTTGTTCGATAACTTGTTGCCATTTTGAAGGTAATTTCATTATGCCTCTCTCATAGAAGCCCTCGTCCCTATTGGCAAAAAATTGAGACAGTCGATTTTCACAAGCCTCTCTTGAAGCGAATTTTTCACCAGCAAAATTTTTCGCCATAGACAGGAACAGATGGTAATCACTTGGTGCCAGGTTCGGACTATAAGGTGGATGCATAAGAACCTCCCAACCAAGCTCCCGGAGCTTCTGGCGAGTCACTATCGGTGTGTGTGGCCTAGCGTTTTCCTGATGGAACACAATTCCTCTCCTATTGGCCAAAGCTGTCCGCTTTTGGGCGATTGCTTCCTTCAGACGGTCCAATTGTTGATAGTACAGTTCCGAGTTAAGAGTTTTGCCATAGGGGAGCAGATTATAGTAGATAATTCCCTGCCAATCCCACCAAACACACAGCAAAACCTTCCCAGCCGTCAATCCTGGCTTGGCCACCGTTTCCGCCGGCTCACCGCGATTCGACCACGACCGTTTTCGCTTGACGTTGTCGTAAATGATCCACTTTTCATCACCAGTGACCAACCGCTTCAGAAATGGGTCGATTTTGTTGCGATTCAGCAGCGATTCGCAGATAAAAATTCGGTCCATGAGGTTTTTTTTCGTTAACTCGTGTGGCACCCATACATCGAGCTTCTTTTTGTATCCAGCCTTATTCAAATGGTTCCAAACGGTTTTTTGTGCAATCTTTAGCTCTTGGGCAATCCAAACAGTGCTTACATGACGGTCGGACTCGACAATGTCCATGATTTTATCGATATTTTCGACAATTGGCCTTCCAGTGCGTGGTGCATCTTTGACATCGAAATTACCGGAACGGAATCGACGAATTGCGCGTAATTGGCTGTTACAGTATCAGGACCATAAACACTATTCACATTTTCAGCCGCCTGGCTTGCGTTTTCGCCTTTATCGAAGAAAAACTGTAAAATATAGCGTATTTTCTCTTTGCAGAGTCAATTAATGCATCCGAGGCCTCTTCAGACTTCTAGTGTCCATCTTTGACGCGCGCTCAAACAAAACTGAGTCAACTAATAACAAAATTGTCACAAAGTTTTTTTAATACGAAATCTCATCTTTCTAACGCCATCTGGTGGAACCCGATGGGACTTATACAACGCGAGATACAGATAACTAAAGCCATCTATTGAAAAAATAATGGATTTCTTTTTACTACACCTAATATTAATTCAAAAAATAATTGTTATACATATATTTTCATTACAGGGTGGAAAATTAATGAAAATATTGGGTGAGTGCAAAAGTTCGTGCGGAGTTTCAATAGATGGAGTTATAAGCGTCGTAAAGTGTTGTCATTAATACTTCCATCTACATATTATATAACGTTGGAAAGGTGACGCTTCAGCTGTTATTAAAAAAAAAATCATTTGTTTTCATACAAACTGCTTCGAGAAATATCACTTTAAAAATGAGTATCGATAAGGTGCATTTACGGCATGTTATGCTTTACGAGTTTCGGAAGGGAATAAACGTTGCCGCAGCCGTAAAAAACATTCAGGATGTTTATCAGGATGAAGCACCAGCTAAACGAACTGTGGAAAAATGGTTTGCTAAATTTCGGCGCGGAGAATTTAACCTTGAAGACGAGCCACGCTCTGGACGACCTTCTGACATTGATGACGATGTTTTGCGTACTTTAGTGCTCAATAATCCGCGAATTTCAACAGAAGAAGTTGCTACAGTACTAAACGTTGACCGATCAACCGCTTTTCGGCGTTTAAAAAAGATGGGATTCGATTTGTAGCTCGATATATGGGGGGTCCCATTTGCTGACCGAGAAGAACAAAATCAAGCGAATTTCTGCAGCCGTTTCTTTACTCGGGCGGCTCAATAACGAGTCGTTTTTGGATCGACTAGTGACGGGCGATGAGAAATGGGTCCTCTACAACAATATTCAGCGCAAACGGACATGGAAACAATCAGGTGAGCATGGTGACGCAATGCCAAAGGCCAGTTTGCACCCGATGAAGGTGATGCTCTCTGTTTGGTGGGATTGCAAGGGCATAATCTATTTCGAGCTTCTCCCCGCTGGCGAAACGATTGATTCGGACAAGTACTGTCGCCAATTAACCAATCTGAATCGAGAAATAAAAGAGAAACGTCCGATTTTGTCAAATCGCAAGGGAGTCGTCTTTCATCACGACAACGCCAGACCACACGTTTCGAAAAAGATGCTGCGCAAACTGAAGAGCCTGAAATGGGATGTCTTAACGCATCCACCGTATTCTCCTGATATCGCACTATCTGACTATCACTTGTTCCAGTCATTGCAAAATTATTTAAATGGAAAAAACTTTGACTCTTTAGAGGCCTTAAAAAACGGCGTCTCTTCGTTCTTCGAATCTAAACCGCGCAGTTTTTATGATCGAGGCATCCGTATGCTGCCAGAACGTTGGGAAAAGATTATAGAAAACGATGGAGAATATATCATTGATTGAATAAAGATTTTTGTTTGCCTAATCACTGTGTGACTTTTACTCACAAACTCCGCACGAACTTTTGCACTCACCCAATACATAATATTAATTTATGTGCTGTTCCAACAACTAAAATATTAATAAATAGGCAATTTTATAAGGTCATGAATGCCATATTTCACCATGGATCAAGTATCGATAATGGTCATTATACAAGTATATGTAGAGAGGGTACTTCTAATGTGTGGATCGAAGCTGACGATATGCAAATTAAAAAGAGGCGATGGCCAAAAGGTGCTAAGGACATTTATATACTTTTTTTGCAGAAAGTTGATATTGAATAATAATTTCCTTCTAACAAATTGTAAATAAATATATAAATATAGTAAATAACATGTTATAATAAGATTAGGAAGAACGACCGCCGTATACTGTTGTATATCAATAAAATACAACGGGGGTGGTGGTGAGACTTTTTCTACGTTTCGTGGTAATGAATAAATCTAATTAACATTTTCTCTAACTAAATTTACATATATTAATCTATGTCACATTTATGTAAAATGTGTTCCTATATTTGTATAAATTATTTATTTAAAATTAAATTATTGATATAAAAGATTACTTGATAATACGTATATTATTCTTATGAAAAAGATGTGATATCCGAACAAACTAACTTTTCTAAAAAAAAAAGGTAAAAAACTGGCGCCAAGTTCATGCGCTTTATGTGGAACCATTTTACATTTACAAGAGCAAATGTTTTTATAAAAATGTTTTATTTACAAAATAACAAATCTAAAAATGTTACAAAAAATAACAAATGTTATTATTAAAACTACTTCCTATAAAAAAAGTATCAGATAGATAGGCCAAATAAAAATAAATTATACAAAATATAACAAAAAATGAGCTAAATAAAACTAATTTGAAATAAAAAGATATCCCAATATAAAAAAGAGTTGGATACATTAAGTATAATGTTATTATATTATAAACAAACTAAAATAACTTATATATTAAGTAAAATGTTATAATAAATTGTAATAAAAAGTAGTGAAATCAAAATCTTGCGCCAACTGATAACGAGAAAATATATAAAACATAGTTAACGTTAAAACAAAGAAATAATTTGGAGCAAAGATATTACATTCTTGATGTTTCCTTTTGACATGAATAATGACAAAATTTTTATTTTGTAACCAAGAATAAAAAAATTATATTACACAAAAAATTAGTTACAAAAAAATTAGTACAAAAAATAAAATTAAAATTTACACAAAAAACACTTGGCGTGTGTTTCGTCGCCGAAAAGCGCGAGGTCGATCGCGCCGCGACTTACCGGTATCGCCCAGCGCTGGGCAACGAGGTCAGTGGAATCGACGATTGAGTGCCGCGGAGGAGGATGGATGGACGGGCGAGGTTCAAAATAGCCGTCTTTGGTCAGATTGAATTTAGCTGAATTTTAGTCTAAAGGTCAACCTTGCACACAATCGAACCGCACCAGTCGGGCGGTGTTGCGAGCTAACCCAATCACAAACAAAAAAAAAAGAATACCAAAATTCTACACGACAAAAAAAAGAAAGGATCTAAGAGAACAGAAAATGATTATCACGCGCAAAATGAAAGGACCAACACAATGATCGGCTTTGCTCCGTGAGCAACGCAAGTCGCAACCGCTAACAAAGAAGCGCGAGAGGACCTGAACGAGAGATCAGGCGTCGAGAAAGAATCGAATCGGAACGCGAAGTGAAGTTGTGGTTTCCATAGTCATATATATATATAGCTCCTCTCTTTCTCGCCGCCAATGTCTCGTGTCGGTCTAGGCACGAGCTTTGAATGTCGAAATTCCAGAAGATTCAGCCGTGTCATTACTTCGCTGAGATCAACAATGTTCAAGTTACAATAGAGCGATCGAACGAATTTGGACGTAATGCTTCGGCTGTTTATTTTGGAATTGGGTCGCTTTATCGAGGCTTCTTCTGCCTGCTATCCCGAAACATCATAACACGGCAGCAATGCGAAAATATTCGTTAAAACTTCGTTTACCTTCTTTTTTTCGTTATTTTTCATTTTCAAGCGGACTCGCGACCACACCGCCCGCCTTGAAATTACGAATTTCGAAAGTGGTTACGGTCGTTGTTACATAACCTGGCGAGTTACAAACAAAAAAAGACAGGCGCAAAAATCTCCTAAGTAGTGCACCAAAAGATGATACAATAAGATAGCTGATGTAAAGCATGAGGTCACATAACGGCGACGCTGTACAATTATAATGGAGAAACGCTTCTGGGTATAAAGGGCGCGACGAGATATAAGGCAGGTTCGCACATCGTACGGGGAACTGCCTAGGGAGTCTTATTTGGCTATCCACGGAATTGTGATTCGCATGCTCGCACGGTACTAGGCCGCCCGCCATAACATATAGTTTTCCTTTGGCTCCGCATTTGTCGAAGTGGTTAGCTCATCCGAATTTAGGCAGAGTCAATTAATGCATCCGAGGCCTCTCCAGACTTGTGGTCGTGGCGGATCGCTGCTCTCAGAGGGATCGCTGCCTCGTAATCGATTGACAATGCGCACACCTGAACGATAGGTCGCTTATACTCTGCGCGAGCCGTTTGACGATGACGCATATAAGGCCGTCGGCCCCAGGAAAGCACTGGGTGACTCGTCCTAGCTCCCACTTGCACGGGGATCGAGTCGGGTTGCGGAGGAGGACGAACCTGCGTTGTTGTAGCGTGTTGACATAATCTGTCTGCCAAATCTTCCAAAAGCGCTCGGTCATCTGGCGGACGAGCTGCCAACGAGTAAGTCGATGCTCGTTTACGTCGAGCAAGCTCGGCTCCGGGCGGTTGTCAGTGCGGATCCGATTAAAAAATGACCCGGTCATTCGTCAAGGATTCGTAATCGCCGAAAGTATCGGATAACGGCGCAAGAGGAGAGCTCTTCAAAGGTGAGCGTGTGTTCCGAGAGTGCGACGCAGATGATGCTTGACACTGCGGACGCCGGCCTCCCAAATGACGCCAAAGTATGGAGCGGCCGGCGGAATAAAGTGCCATGCAACACGGTCGTTCGCAATGAAATTCCGAAAATGAGGATCGCGAATGGCTGCCTTATATGCGGTCGCGAGTTCTTTATCGGCGCCGACGAACGTCGTTCCATTGTCCGAATAGAGAGCCTGCGGAAGCCCACGATGCGAGCAAAAGCGAGTGAACGCGTTCAGAAAAGCTGGAGTGGAGTAATCGGAAACCAACTCCAAATGTATCGCCCAAGTGGCGAGGCAAACAAACAACGCGAAGTACGCCTTCCGAGAGGTTATCCCGCGACCGGCGAAAGCGCGCACCTGCAATGGGCCCGCGTAGTCGACTCTGCAGTGCAAAAAACATCTGGGGCTGAAACTCGCACGGCAGGAAAATCGCTCATTCGTTGAGACGGAATCGCGGCCCGTTCGCGTGTACATGCGACGTATCGATAAATGATCGCTTTAACGATGCTTCGGGCGCGGACGATCCAAAAGTTGCGGCGCAACGTACTCAAGGTGAGCTGCGGTCCCGCATGAAGAGCTCTCAGGTGAGCGTGCTCTACGATGCGGTCGACCACTGCATGTGAGCTAAGTAGAACCAGGTGACAGATTTGATAAGGAACAGGCGCGTTCTGAATTCGCCCGCCGACACGAAGCACGCCGTCGCGGTCAAGAATGGACAGAGAGAGAGAATCGGACTTTTCGGCGATACATTACGTTTGAGTGTGAGGGCACCAATTTCCTTGGAAAATAGCTCGATCTGCACTTGTTTGATCCAAAAAACACGAGCGCGATCGCACTTAGCCGCTGTGAGAGCGCGGCCGAATACGGCATTCTGCGGAGCGTCGGTCGAATGGCGACGGCATCGGGAGAGGAACCGAAAAAGATAGGCGGTTACGCGGATAAGCCTCGGCCACGACGAGAAACGTGAAGCAATGCTGAACGGATCGCGCGGTTCAGTGCAATGATATGCGGCAATTTTCTCTTCGAGAGGAGCGCTGGTCGGAAGATTTAACTCATTGAGAGGCCAATCTTTCGAAGGAAAGCACAGCCACCGCGGTCCCCGCCACCGCAATGAGTGATCGCGAAGCTCGTTCCCGAGAAGACCTCGCGACGCACAATCGGCGGGGTTATCATGTGTGGATACGTGTCGCCACGAGACATTGGGCACCTGGGTCCGAACAAAGGCCACGCAGTTGGCAACGAAAGTCCTCCACCGGGACGAGTGCTGTCTGAGCCAAGCGAGCACAATCTACAAGTCCGTCCAGCAAAAGCACGGAGCGTCCGGCAACCCGAATGATCCGCGAATGAAAGCGAGCAAGCGAGCGAGAAGCACCGCGGATGACAATTCGAGCCGAGGGATACTGAGCGGTGTCAGAGGCGCAACTCGCGATTTCCCGGCGAGCAATATAAGAGTGACTTGACCCGATGGTGAGATGATTTTTAAGTACACCGCGGCGGCGTAAGCGGTGTTAGAGGCGTCGCAAAAGCTGTGCAGTTCGGCATGGACTCCGGGCTCCAGGTTAGGTCCAGCGTTCTATTCGAAGTCCGTTCAGAAACGAGAGGCATGAATAAATCCTATGCCATCGGCTGAGAAGCGGCTCCGACACCGGCTCATCCCAGGCGAATTGTCCTTTCCACAGATGTTGCATGAGAATTTTCGCGGTTATCGTTACCGGTGTAACCCACCCCAGGGAATCATACAATTTGACGATTGCAGATAAAATGGTCCGTTTTGTTGGGGGCACGTGATTCACGAGCGAGACTGTAAATTGAAACGAATCGAGCGACGGATTCCGAAAATCCGAGTCCGAGAATCTTAAGTTTTTCATCGAGAGCTAGAGATCTATGAATAGCTAAACCGTAGTCTGCGGCGTCGATATCCTCTAGGAGGATACGCGAGTTACTCGCCCATTTTCGCAAATTAAACCCTCCGCAGCGTAGAAGGTTTTTGAGCTGCGAGCGGGTTTCGCGCAAAGACGGGATGTCGTCGCTCCCGAACAACACATCGTCCACATAAATATGCTCGCGTAGAATCGGCACAGCAAGCAGAAACTGAGCCCCCTAATCCATTATTAGTTGTAGAACACGTAGGGCGAGGAAGGGTGCGCAAGACATTCCGTAGGCACCGTGAGTAATTGATACTCAATCGGAGACTCAGACAAGTCGGAGTTCCACAGAATGCGCTGATAATTGAGATCGCGTTCATCCAATCGTATTTGGCGGTACATTTTCGCGATATCTGCGGAATAGACGTACCGATACCGTTACCACTTTAAGATCACAGCAGTGATGTCCGTTTGCAACTTCGGACCCGTGAGCAGGTGGTCGTTTAAGCTCGTTCCATTCGCCGTTAAAAACGAAGCATTAAAAACGACGCGGTGGTGACGCTATCCTCGCGGAAAACTGGATGATGTGGGATAAACACGCATTGCGATTCGCTAGAAGCCGCGGCCACGGGCGCGCGACGCATGTGACCGAGGAGCTCGTATTCTTTCATAAAGGCGTTGTACTACATGGACTGAAAAGTCTTTGGCCTGACATATAGATGGCGCCATAAACTAAAAATCCTTATATTTCCTATAGAGTACCAACCTTAACTTAGATGCTATAAAAATTTCATAATATTTCGTTGACTCGTGTACCAGTTATAGCTTTCGAAGTGACGTTACCTCTGAATTTATCGTTACTGTGGAAAAAAGTGAATTTCGTGTTTTGATTAAACATTGCTTCCTGATGGGAAAAAACACTGTTGAAGCAAAGGCATGGCTTGATAAATGTTACGGCACATCTGCCCCACCGAATTCAACCATCAAATATTGGTTTGCTGAGTTTCGTCGTAACCGTCGGTTTGCTGAGTTTCGTCGTAACCGAGCACAAATGATGCACCACGTTCAGGAAGGCCAAATGAGACAGTTACTCCAGAAAACATCCAGAAAATCAGTGAAATCGTGTTGAATGACCGCAAAATGAAATTGAGTGAGCTAGCTAACATCATAGGCATCTCAAAGGAACGCGTTGGTCATATCATTCATGAATATTTACACATGAAAAAGCTTTGCGCGCGTTGGGTGCCGCGTTTTTTGACAATTGAGCAAAAAGCGGAATGTGTTCGACTTTCAAAGCAAAATCTGGCCCTGTTTGACCGCAATAAGAAGGAGTTTTTGCGTCGATTTGTCACAATGGATGAAACATGGATCCATCACTACACACCGGAGTCCAATCGGCAGTCAGCGGAGTGGTTATTGCCTGGTGAAAGCCGTCCGAAGCGCCCGAAGACACAACAATCAGCCGGCAAGGTTTTGGCCAGTATTTTTTGGGATGCGCATAACATAATATTCATTGATTATCTTGAACATGGTAAAACTATCAATAAAGAATATTACTGTACATTACTGGATCGATTGGACGACGAGGTCAAGGTCAAACGGCCACATTTGGCAAAGAAAAAAATTTTGTTTCACCAAGACAATGCTCCAGCTTACTCGGCTCGCGATACGACCGATAAATTAAAGAAATTGCGCTATGAATTGGTCCCGCATCCCCCGTATTCTCCAGACCTGGCCCCCAGCGACTATTTCCTTTTTCCCCGACTGAAGCAGTGGCTCGCTGGTAAAAGATTTTACTCGAATGAGGAGGTTAAGTTGGAAACAAATGCCTATTTTGAGGGACTAGACACCGAGCACTATAAGACCGGCATCGAAATGTTAGCGGACCGTTACACTAAGTGCATTACTCTAAATGGAGATTATATCGAGGAATAAAACACTTTTTTCATAAAAAAAATCGTCTTTTGTTAAGCCAAAGACTTTTCAGCCCATGTAGTATTCGGCGACCTGCGTCAGGTGAGATCGCAGTCGTCTAACGAGCGAGACGAAAAGTTTTCTCGCGCGCTCTCGAGAGTCCTCGATAGCAATTGGAAGAGCCGTTTTGAAAGGGAGATGGACAGTGTATTTTCCGTCCGCGCAGCGAGAGTGCGTATTTTGAAAGTGCTGCTCGCACTGCTCATCAGCAGAGGGAACAGCGGAATGATGAGGAATCTCTTCGACTTCCCAAAATCGTTTCAAGTCCTCCTCGAGGTCCGATGAGAGCGCAGTGATGCGCGGAGACTTTCAATGACGGTAACGCATGGACCGCGTTGCGGACGGAATGAGATGTTGCTATGAATTCCGCACTAACGGGTCCCGATATGATCCAGCCGAAAATCGACCGTTGCGCGATCGGCTGGCTGACGGCGCCTTTTCAAAGGCCGTCCAATATGATCTCGCTATATAAATCGGCTCCAATTATAATTTGAATCGGCGCTGTACTGGCCGGTTCCGGGTCGGCCAGCGGCAAATCTGATAAGTGCGCGAACTTCGAAATCTCAATTGGGCATCTCGGAGCGTAAGAAGTCAGCTTGCGTAAGATTAATGCTGTGGTCGGGAGCGACGGCGAAGCGGAATCGAGCGGAGAGACGAAAATCGACGTCGCATAATAAAAGGTGCCGGAATGAACACCGTCGACGGCCGATACCGATATCGACATACTATTTCGTCGCGCGCGCAGAAGCTAAACCACGTTTTCCGAAATGAAGGTCATCTCCAACCCTTGGTCGAGCAACGCGCGAATCTGGACGGTGCTACCGGTGGGCGCACGGACTGTGACCCACGCTGTCGTTAAGAGAACTGGCGTTCGCCGTCGGAGTGTTGCAGCCGCGAGCAATGTGACAGCGGAAGTTTCTTCGACGTTCGAATGCGACCGGCCCGCTAACGTCCCAACCGACGGGTGAGCGAACGAATCAGAGAAGGCGTGGAGCATGGAGTGATGCCGTTGATGGCATTCGCGACAAGAATATTTGCTTCGACGCTCAGCAGCCGTACGACTTTGACTCAAACAGTTCAAGCATCGCTTGTGCTGCTTGACTAAATCCCGCCGATGGTTCGGACTGGCTCGCACAAATGTCGGACAGGCGCTAAAGTAATGCCGGGCCTTACATATCGGGCATTCCGGCGACGAAGGCGACGCGGACGCATTCGCCACGTGCATCCACGAACTCTGTGCACCTCGGCCGGTTGATTTTTTTCCCGAGCTTAAGAAATCTTCGAGGGCCCGCGCGCGAGAGGCCATAAAATCAGCGAGATCGGCAAATGCTGGTGGCCCTTTCTGTTCGCTCGTTTTTAAATTCTACACCTTCCGAGTGGCGGAATCGAGTTTTTCCGCCACGATGTGAACCAAAATATCGTTCCATAAATCCTCAGATGATACCCGCAATGTCGTTAGAGCCGACGTCTGAATCCTGTCGATCAATGCCTGTAACTCGCTCGCAGACTCACGCGAAAGAGCAGCCGCGTCTAATATGGTCAAGAGGTGCAAGCGAATGAGTCGGCGTTTGTTCTCGAATCGCGCGAGAAGAGCCTCCCAGGCAATCGGAAAATTATCCGCGGTGATAGAAAGGTGCGTCACGGTTTCGAGGGCGCTACCTTTGAGACACGATGTCAAAAAATGCATGCGCATAAAATCATTTAATTTAGCATTGTGCAAAATGAGCGCGATAAACTTGTCGCGAAAGTGCTCCCACTCGCCGTACGCTCTGTCGAACGGGGGCAAACGGATGGGAGGCAAATTCGACTACGAGATCGCAGATGATCGACCGACATCAATGCCTGACGTCCTTAAAATTGGACTGGTGTCTCCGTTTCGGAGCGGGTGGATCAAGCCGGTGGATCAAGCTCTTCCAAGCGCTCGCTCATGTCGTCCAGGGTCGTAAGATAGGCCTCTTCTGTCGCGTCGAAGGCGCCGTTCCGAATATAATCGATTGAGGCCTGGTTTTCCTCCGGAATCAGCTTCAAGAGAATGGAGCTACCAATTTGGAATTGATGCCAAGAGTCCTTGTGTGCGGTGATCCTGGAACGCACCGTCGCCGATGTCAATCGGGCCTTCCCGATTTTGCGGAAATTTTCCAGCGATCGCTCTATGGTGTGCTGCACTTGCTTCTGTTGCAGCAGTTCGGCCATGTTGAGTCCCGGCGCGACCGTCCGCAACCAGAATCGCCCTTAACCACCGCCTCGTATCCTTGAAGCACCAAAATTTGTTTCATCCCCGAATAGCGCGAGGTCGATCGCGCCGCGACTTACCGGTATCGCCCAGCGCTGGGCAACGAGGTCGGTGGAATCGACGATTAAGTGCCACGGAGGAGGATGGATGGACGGGCGGGGTTCAAAATAGCCGTCTTTGGTCAGATTGAATTTAGCTGAATTTTAGTCTAAAGGTCAACCTTGCACACAATCGAATCGCACCAGTCGGACGGTGTTGCGAGCTAACCCAATCACAAACAAAAAAAAGAATATCAAAATTCTACACGACAAAAAAAAGAAAGGATCTAAAAGAACAGAAAATGATTATCACGCGCAAAATGAAAGGACCAACACAGTGATCGGCTTTGCTCCGTGAGCAACGCAAGTCGCAACCGCTAACAAAGAAGCGCGAGAGGACCTGAACGAGAGATCAGGCGTCGAGAAAGAATCGAATCGGAACGCGAAGTGAAGTTGTGGTTTCCATAGTCATATATATATAGCTCCTCTCTTTCTCGCCGCCAATGTCTCGTGTCGGTCTAGGCACGAGCTTTGAATGTCGAAATTCCAGAAGATTCAGCCGTGTCGTTACTTCGCTGAGATCAACAATGTTCAAGTTACAATAGAGCGATCGAACGAATTTGGACGTAATGCTTCGGCTGTTTATTTTGGAATTGGATCGCTTTATCGAGGCTTTTTCTGCCTGCTATCCCAAAACATCATAACACGGCGGCGATACGGAAATATTCGTTGAAACTTCGTTTACCTTTCTTTCTTCTTTGTTTTTCATGTTTCCAAACGGACTCGCGAACAGCGTGCCTTTTTATAAAATAATATTTATAATAATATGCCTGTATATTATAATGTTTCAGATATTAACTTTCCAGAAATATTCATTATCATTATAAATTATGCGACATAGGCACGCCAAATGTTTTTTGTGCAAATTTTAATTTTATTCTTTTGTACTAATTTTTTTTGTAACTAATTTCTTGTGTAATATAATTTTTTATTCTTGGTTACAAAATAAAAATTTTGTCATTATTCGTGTCAAAAGGAAACATCAAGAATGTAATATCTTTGCTCCAAATTATTTCTTTGTTTTAACGTTAACTATGTTTTATATATTTTCTCGTTATCAGTTGGCGCAAGGTGATTTCATTACTTTTTATTACAATTTATTATAACATTATACTTAATATCTAAGTTATTTTAATTTGTTTATGATATAATAACATTATACTTAATGTATCCAACACATTTTTAGATTTATATAAGCACAAAACTTCTGCGAGAAGTTTTATCAGTGCAGCTGCGGATGCCAGAACAGATTTCCTGAGTGTAGGTGCAAAGCGCAATGCAATACAAATCAGTGTCCTTGTTATCTGGCTGTCAGGGAATGTGATCCGGATCTTTGCCAAACGTATGTTGCAGATCATTTCCAAATCAATTCTAAATTTTGCAAAAATGTCCGCGTGCAACGTGGTCTTTATAAGTTTCGAAAAATTTAATTTATTAGAGTGAAAATCAATATAATCTCAATGAGTAGAATTTTTTATTTGAAATATACTTTATACAATTTGAAATATCAGCAGTGAAGAATGAATTTATCTAGTAATATTGCAATAAAATTATCAGTCAAAACGAAGCTGATAGGCGGGGAAAAGTATATGATAAATATATGTGTAGTTTCCCTTTTAATCTTAACAATGGTAAGTAGAGATAGATATAGTGCCCCCCTCCCAAGAGGAAGAGAAGGGGTAGAAGGGGAAAGGAGGAGGAGGAACGTACCGGGAAGAGAGGGGCCGAGGCGGGGGATGCCCGAACCCCTGCGGAGGTCCCCCCGGACCGGTTGTTACAGGTGAGGGGCGCCAGTCCGGACACCCCCAACGGGGAATACAGAGGGGGGTGTCCCTCTGGACACTCTCCCAACGAGGGACTCACTCAAGAAGGAGACTCTAGAGAGGAGCTGCGGAGAAGAGGACGAGGTGGCCTCCACGGTGATAATGTCGCAGATGTCCCAGGAGTGGGGGACAATTAACACGTGGGACTCCCCATCCAATGACGAAGGGAAGATGGAGACCGCGCCCCTGGGGCGGAAGAAGAGAGCTGGGACGGAGACTTCAGGGAGGAGGGACTCCGACGAGGACCCAGCCCTAAAAAGGAGGGAAATGGTAAGGAGGATGACCTCGGAGGACGAGGGACCCCCAACAACTGTAGACGGGGAGTCGGTGGGTGTGTCCCCCCTGACTCCCCAAGTAGATACCCCCCATACCCCCTAGAGGAAGGGCGGGAACAGGTAGGGACCCCCCCTCAGCCTCTGCGCACTCAGAGGCACCCGCGCAAGGAGCCACCAAAGTTGAGGCCAACGCCCCCTCGGGGGAGACTGAGGCTCTGCTGTCTGATGTCTCCCTAGAGGGGGTGGAAGTAGATAGGAAGTAGAGGAGGCGAACAAGGCCTAGCCTTCATGCTCCTCCGGGTGCTACAAGCCAACCTCGGTACCAGCAACCGGGCTCAGGACCTGTTTTGGAACAGGATCCTAGAGCTCGGTGCTGGGCTGGGGGTGGCGGCCGAACCGCACTACGTGCCACCCACCAGCAAGTGCTGGTTTAGCAGTAGTGATGGCTCGGTCGCCATTGTGGCAAACCCCGCGGCAGGGACATTCCCCTGCGTAATCAGGAAAAGGGGGTCCTCGTTTGTGGCGGTCGACTGTGGGCCCATTACGGTGGTGGGAGTATATCTCCACCGGAAAAATAAGAAAGGTCTGGGAGACCTCGCCCGTGTTATGAGGGTCCTAGACGGGATCAGGGACGTGGTGCGAAGGTGCCATCCCTGACCCGTCGTGATTGCCGGGGACTTCAACGCCCACTCTGAAGCGTGGGGGTGTAGTCCCCGGCAAAGGGACCCTCGGGGCGAGGCTCTCATAGACTGGGCAGTGGGGCTTGACCTCTCGTTGATAAACGAGGAGTCTGCCAGCACCTGTGTGCGGCCGAAGGGGGATTCGGTCATTGACCTGACCTGGACGACCCCTTCGGCCGCCCTGTTAATCCGGGAGTGGAAGGTGGAGGTGGAGGGCGAAACACTATCGGATCACCGATATATAGTGTAGGCCCTCCGCCTCCCCGGACCTCCACAGGTGCGGGCCTCCCACTGCCCCGGGGAGGGGGACTTTCCCCTCCCCAGAAGATGGGCCCTCAGTCGACTAGACGCGGATAGGTTCAGGGCGGCCGTTCTCGTGGCCACCTGGCACTTTGACAAAGAGCCAGGTGAGTGGGCCCTCAGTCCCAAGAAGGGAGCTGAGGTACTAGTGGGGATAATGACATCGGCCTGCGACGCCGCTATGTCCCAAGCCTACCCTCGCCGTCGCCGGGTCGCGTATGGTGGACGGAGGAGATCGCGGAGCTCCGCAACTCCTCCGTCTGTGCCAGACGGCACATGTACCGTACCCGGCGGAGAGGCGAGGACGTCATGGGAGCGGCGGAGGCCTACCGGCTGGCCCGGAAGGCCCTCCGAATCGCCATCGCCGAGTCAAAGCGAGTAGCCTGGGAGCAAATGACGAGCTCTCTGGACGACGACCCGTCGGGGCGCCCGTATAAAAGTTATGGGCAACGCCCGCTCTTGGGCGCCCCCGCCAACGGAGTCGTTGGACAGCGAGGCCCTCGAATGGCTCCTCGACACCCTCTTCCCGAGGGTGGAAGGGGGCCCGCTCAGGATCCCCGCCCCCGAACTGGGGGAGGGGGACTGGGACGAGGGTCTGGCTGTGGAACCGGACGAGCTCGTCAAGGCCGGGAAAAAGCTCGGGGCAAAGGGGAAAGCCCCTGGCCCCGAAGGGATTCCCGGCAGAGCCTGGGATCTCGCGCTCGGTGAAAAGAGCCTATCCGCCGCCTTACGCGGGGTTTTCAACGGGTGCCTCAAGGAGGGAGTGTTCCCCCCAGCGTGGAGAAGGGCCAAGCTGGTCCTCCTCCCGAAGGATAGCAAGACACCCGGGAGTGCGCCGACCTACAGGCCGATTTGTCTGCTGGACGAGGCGGGCAAGATGCTGGAGCGCATCATTGCCGACCGCCTCGTCCAGCACATGTCCTCGAAGGGGCCGGATCTCCACGACCGTCAATACGGCTTCAGGTCCGGGAGGTCTACACTGGATGCTATCCAGCACCTCCGGGACCTGACCGCGACGGTCGTGGAGAAGGGGGGCGGGGTGTTGTTGGCGGTGTCGCTGTACATCATAAATGCCTTCAACACCCTGCCCTGGCCGGAGGTGGCGCGGGCCCTCGAGTATCACGGGGTGCCCGCCTACCTCCGGCGCATGATGGCGGCCTACTTCGAGGGCAGAGACCTCGCCTTCAACCGAGAAGGCGGGGTTCAAGGTCGGCGCGCAATGGAATGCGGTGTTCCGCAGGGGTCGGTGCTCGGCCCTCTGCTATGGAACATCGCGTTCGACCGGGTGCTGCGAACTCCTCTCGCCCCCGGCTGCCACGTCGTCTGCTATGCAGACGACACCTTAGAGGCGGCGGGGGGGAGCTGGGGGATGGCTCGCCTCCGCGCGGAGGCTGCAGTGGCATCGATGGTGGGAACCATCGAGGGCCTGGGACTAAAGGTGGCGCCCCAAAGGACGTGTTTTTTCACGACGACAGTCGAGGGACGCCGCCTGAGACCCAGGTCCTAGTCGATGACGTCCGCATCCGCGTCGGGCCGACGATCAAGTATCTCGGCCTGACGCTGGACGGCCGCTGGGACTTCGGCTCGCACTGTAGGGACCTGGCCCCCAGGGTGCACAATGCGGCAGTGGCGGTAGCCAGCCTGCAGCGCAACCTTTGGGGCCCAGGATGGAGGGCTCGCCGCCTACATATGATGGCCGTGCTGTCAATCGCATTATACGGGGCGCCAATATAGGCGCCTCAGCTCAACGCCTGCCGAGAGGGCTAATAGAGGCTGAGGCAGGCGTTGAGACCAATGATGGTCAAGATGACAAGATCGTACAGCACGGTCTCGTATATGGCGGCGACCACCCTGGCTGGCTTCCCTCCCGTGAAGCTCATTGCGGAGGAACGCAGAATCCTCTATTGGAGGATCAAGGAGCTCTACGAGGGGGAGGGCCTAAGAGCCGGGGACGTGCGGGCCTTGAAGTCTCAAGCTGTGGCCCGTACCCACACAATGTGGGCGGACAAATTGTCCGACCCACGGGGGTACGGGCCCGAAACAGCGGAGGCCGTCCGCCCCTGCCTGCCGGAGTTTGCAGGCAGGAGGGGATGCGGATTGTCCTTCCATCTGGTGCAGATACTCACTGGCCATGGGTGTTTTGGCAAGTATTTGCGCCGGATAGGGAAGGAGCCCACCAGCAGATGCCACCACTGCCCTGTGCTGATGGACACGGCGCTCCATACCCTGGCCGATTGTACGGCCTGGGAGGAGGAGCGCCGTGTCCTGGCCGGAGCATTGGGGTGGCACGAAGGGGCGATCTCGCTCCCGTGCATGGTCGCGGCCATGTGCGGGAGCGAGGAGGGATGGGAAATGGCCTCCTTCTGCAGGGACGTAATGTCCAAGAAGGAGGCCGCCGAGAGGGAGCGCCGGCCACACCAAACCCGTCGTCGCCGGCGACGACGAGTTGGCCGGCGACCCAGGGGGGCGGTCATAGACAGCGGGTCCGGGGGACACCGGCCGAGGAGGAGGAGGGAACCTTGACTAGCGGGGATTCGAACCCTCCTCCTCGGCCGCCCCGGGCTTGACTCCGCGGGGGGGGATCCGGCTCTTTCTCCACATAGTGGTGGAAGATGGATCCCCCTGCCACGGAAAGGTTAGGTTAGGGGGGAGTGGTGCCCGTTTGGGGACGTCCCACTCTCCCAAAAACCCCACCTCCCCGACTAGGGGAAGGGGGTAAGGGGTGAGGGCAGATGCCCCTCACCCCATAGGTGAAACCAGAAGGCCAGCCGGTCGGTCCCAGCCCGACCGGGACCGCGCCTTGAATTCCCTTTGTGGAACAAGGCGCGATAAATGATGGCAGGGGGCTTGACAATCGAGCCCTGGGACCGGGGGGGTTGGGGTGGGAATATGGGAATAGTTCCCCTGACTCCCCCCTCCTCGGTCCGATAGGTAGGCATCCCGCAGGGGTTTTAGTCAGTAAGAGTCTGACATAACCCCTGGCCCCCCCCAAGGGGCCGGGGGTATCCATGATGGATTTCCCCTGCGTAACCAAAAAAAAAAAAAGATAGATATAGTGATTAATTTAGTGTTGAGAAATAACAAAACTTAAAAGTTTTTGGTCGGTTTCAGATTTTGTTATAGACGCGACACGGAAAGGGAATAAAATAAAGTTCGCTAATCACTCGATAAATCCAAATTGTTACGCAAAAGTGATGATGGTGAACGGTGATCATGGAACAGGTATTTTTGCTAAGAGAGCGATTTAACCTGGTGAAGAATTATTTTTTGTCTATAGATATGTTGTTTAATTTATGCATTCTTGTTTAATGCAATCTTGCAATCTTGTTTAATTTATTAATTGCAAACAATTAAAATCATGCGATAATTTTCAGATATGGACCAATGGAACAATTAAAATTCGTCGGTATCGAGCGAGAAATGGAGTTTCTTTAATATATGTATATACACTCAAACGCAAAAAACCTGGTACACTAAAAATTTGGGAAAAAATTACAAAATTTCAAATGATCATAACTTGGTAAATAATGAAGATACAAATATGCACAGAAATGCAAAATGAGGCTTGAAACGTCCTCTTTAAGAATATCTGAATGGCAATTATGCTCGGCCATTTTTTTCAAAATGGCGGATGATAAAGTGAGAGGATGCAAAATTGATAATCAAAGGTCCGTGTTTGCGATGGTGCATGGTGTGCATCAGGTATCGCAGCGTAATGGGACCAAATGGACATGAAAGTATAGAGTGTTATCTTTAAAATGCTACTTTACCGAGCTCGATGTGATCATTTTTCACTGAGTTGTTCCAAATTTTGCTAAAAATGCGGTTTTCTTGTTAAATTTGCATAATTCAGTGAATAAGTATCGCATCAAGCTCTATAACAAAGTATTTTAAAGAAAACAGTCTATACTTTTAGGTACTTTTCGTCCCATTGAGCTGCGACACTTACTTTGCTCCATGCGCCGTCGCACGCTCGAACCTTTTTTTAGCAACTTTTCATGTTCTCCTTTTTATCACCCACCATTTTGAAAAAATATCGTTGCGCACAATTTCGATAGATCTTTCGAAAAGTACGGTTTCAAAGCTTTCAAACCGTTTTTGAAATTTGCTGCTAGGATATTTAGATGTCGAGATATTCAATTTCGAATTTGCAACAAATGTCGATTCAGCGAGGCTTAAAGGGCTAAGAGGTCCTGCGGTTCGTTTGGCTCTTTCATAATTTCAATAGCTGTGTTCATGTTTCTCTATATAATAATTTACATAACCAGCACAATATATTCAATGATTTGCATTTATTATTTTGAAAGCCAGGGAAATGAAAGTAAAATTCAATTTAGGTTCTTCATTTTGCGTAATCAATATTACGTAATAAAGATGAATTGCGTTTTAAGATACAGCTGTCATTAGCTCAAATTATGGTTGTAAGTCTTCTCAATATAAACCGCATGGAGTTTTACTGGTAGGAAAAGTCCCATTGTATGTAGTGTGTGTGTGTGTGTGTGTGTGTGTGTGTGTGTGTGTGTTTGTATACCACAAGGATAAGGACCCCGTGGTTCGTCAGCTCCACAGTATTTCAAGATTTCACACCCTCCTTGTGGTGTGTGTGTGTGTGTGTGTGTGTTGGTGTTATAGCAGAGATAAAGACCCCGCAGTTCGTCACTCCTGTAGTAATTAATGACTCCAAACCCTCTCTGCTGTGTGTGTGGTGTGTGTACTAATAGTGGGTATGACTGCCTCATGCGCGTATTACCTCATTCATACGATCAGGCATACTCCTTATTAGTCTTTTAATTTCATCCTGCGTAATTGTATTCCATTCGTTTTCGAGAATTATTCGCAGTTCTCGCAGTGACTGAGGAGCAGGTACGTGATTTCGTACTTTCCTGCCGAGGTTATCCCATAAATGTTCGATTGGATTTAAATCTGGACTATTTGCTGGCCAATCGAGTCAATTTATGCCAACTTCATCGAAGAAATCAAGCACTCTTCTCGCAGTGTGTGATCGAGCATTGTCTTGCATAAACAAGAAATTCTCTCCGATGAAGGGTGCGTACGGAACAACATACGGAATGAGTATGTCTTCCACGTATACATCTGCGTTCATATTTTTGTCAAAAAAGTGCAGATCTGTATGTGCATTAGCTGAAATTCCTGCCCAAATCATTACAGAGCCTCCATTATAGCTATGCCTCTCACTTACCGTACAGTCTGCAAATCGTTCTCCACCGCGACGATAAACTCGTTCTCGTCCATTTGGAGAATAGACACAAAAACGAAATTCATCGCTAAAGAGTACTTTGCTCCAGTCTGCGTAAGTCCAGTCTCTATGCTCAACTGCAAAATTGAGTCGAGCTACGCGATGGTGACATTTAAGCAAAGGTACAGCTGCTGGCTTGCGCGAAAGCAGATTTTGTTCCTTTAATCTTCTCCGAACGGTGTTAACGGATACATTAATGTTGCGGACATCCCTTAAATTGTTTCTAATTTGAACAGATGTTCGATGTCTGTCTCTTAACGAATTTGAAACAATAAATCGGTCATCATTGTGATTGGTACATCGAGGACGTCCCGAACCAGGCCTTCTATGGAAAGAATTGGTTTGTAAGTACCTGGCATAAGCACGTTGCACAGTTGACACTGACAAATTAAGTGCCTGAGCAACGTACCTTCGACTTCTGCCATCTTCAATTAAAGCAATAACTTGAGCAGCCTTTTCAGGATTTATCGTCGCCATAATCGACGCAATAATTTCGATGCGAAACAATCAATTATGGTTTAAATTGATGAATTTGCACGAAGCAACGCGCCTCGAAAGGAAAAGATCACGGAAAAAGAAAAGTCGCACGAGGCAGCGCTTATCGGAGTGAACACGTTCGGAAAAGGAAAATTGTTTGTCTTTGTTTATTGTCTTGGCACATACATTTAAGAAAAATCCAGTCAAGCCAGGCGTTAAAGCCCGGCGCACCGACAGAATCTCAGTCAAGCCAGAACGTAAGCCCGGCGTACTGACAAACTCGCGAAGTCCAGCGTACAAGAGATAGTGCCACTATCGGCGGTGGACCGTACGAAGGCCAAAAGCTGTACGAAGGCAATCTCTGATCGTCTCCGCGGGCACTCTTATATGCCCTGGGCAGCTCGGACTCGCGTGCGAACCAGATCGCCGACAACCCAGATCGCCGCGTCGCGGCGGCTCCGTGGACTAGGAGCGCCAGGGAATTTCGACGTTCAGGTGGCGTCCAGCGACTAGGAATCCCGCGCGCCGGGTCACCGCGAACTCAGGCGCGATCCTGAACAGCATATTCAAGCTGTGTACGATAATGGCCAATCGTACGGAGAAGGTAGAGAGCTAGAGACAGCTTCGCGAACTAAAGTGTATACCACAGTGATCATGCGTAACTGAAGGGTAAAGAATGATAACTTTTGATAAAAATTAAATTTCCCATTCGCAAAATTGTGTAAATTATTGTATAGAGAATAATGAACGCGGCTATTGAAATTATGAAAGAGCCAAACGAACCGCAGAGCCTCTTAGCCCCTTAAGCCTCGCTGAATCGACATTTGTTGCAAATTCGAAATTGAATATCTCGACACCTAAATATCCTAGCAGCAAATTTCAAAAACGGTTTGAAAGCTTTGAAACCGTACTTTTCGAAAGATCTATCGAAATTGTGCGCAACGATATTTTTTCAAAATGGCGGGTGATAAAAAGAAGAACATGAAAAGTTGCTAAAAAAAGGTTCGAGCGTGCGACGGCGCATGGAGCAGAGTAAGTGTCGCAGCTCAATGGGACGAAAAGTACCTAAAAGTATAGAATGTTTTCTTTAACATACTTCGTTATAGAGCTTGATGCGATACTTATTCACTGAATTATGCAAATTTAACAAGAAAACCGCATTTTTAGCAAAATTTGGAACAACTCAGTGAAAAATGATCACATCGAGCTCGGTAAAGTAGCATTTTAAAGATAACACTCTATACTTTCATGTGCATTTGGTCCCATTACGCTGCGATACCTGATGCACACCATGCACCATCGCAAACACGGACCTTTGATTATCAATTTTGCATCCTCTCACTTTATCATCCGCCATTTTGAAAAAAATGGCCATTCAGCATAATTGCCTTTCAGATATTCTTAAAGAGGACGTTTCAAGCTTCATTTTGCATTTCTGTGCATATTTGTATCTTCATTATTTACCAAGTTATGATCATTTGAAATTTTGTAATTTTTTCCCAAATTTTTAGTGTACCGAGTTTTTTGCGTTTGAGTGTATATTATATGGACTTTTACACGTATAAATGGTGCATCAAGCGAATACATACAGCTGAAGTATTAGAAAGGAAATAAGCACTGATTTGTATGCCTCTCTATTTTTATTAATTAAATGT
Organism: Harpegnathos saltator; assembly: GCF_003227715.2. NCBI lineage: Eukaryota > Metazoa > Arthropoda > Insecta > Hymenoptera > Formicidae > Harpegnathos > Harpegnathos saltator. The sequence continues at coordinate 38,016 of NW_020230207.1, forward strand.
TACATTTTCATTTGTCGACCCAATTTTGCAAAATTGTTGTAATAGATTTTTTGCACATGTAGATAAAAGAACTTTTTGAAATATGTTCAAGTTTTTATGGACATCTCGAAACATAAAAATATCAAAGTAAAAATATACGTATACATGTTGTGGATAAATAAAATTATTTCAAATAACATCGATTTGAATATATCTCAAAAATTTCCAACTATATTTCGCCTTCATACCGTTTGATATTTGCTTTGTTGTACATTTGATCGTAGTGAATTTTTTACAATTATGTAAAACGCGAACTTATAATGATCGATAAGATATTATTTAATTTTAGTGTGATGATACTTAATTACTGAGTTTATTAAGATTCGGGAGTACATATTCAACTCCTGCCCCTAATCATGACCCGATATATTAACAAAAGAAAATTTCGACTCAGTAATAAGATAAAAAGAAATGTCGGACGCAAAGGAGTGGGGCTATGCGTGCATCGCTACGAGAGCGCTGAAGAAGCACATAGCAGCGAATGCGATATGTATTTATAATAAATATATATAATATAATAATAAATAATAAAATAACGATTTTTATTAGAAAAAGAGAATGAGAAAATGAGAGAATGAAAGAGGGAGAGTGAGAAAGCGTGAGAGGGTTTGGGAGTTAGAGAAAATGTGAGAGTGAGAGAAAAAATGAGTGAGAATGGCAGAGAATAGGAGAGAATGGAAGAGAATGAGAGATAATTAGAGTGAGAGAGAGTGGAAGAGTGAGAGAGCTTGAGAGAGTTTGAGAGTGAGAGAGAATGACAGAATGGGTGAGCATAGGAGAGAATGAAAGAAAATGAGAGTATGGGAGAAAATGAGGGAGAGTGAGAGACAAAGAGAGAGAGAGAGAGAGAGAGAGAGAGAGAGTGAGAGAATTTGGGAGTGAGAGAAAGTGTGAGAGTGAGGGGTTGAAAAGTGTGAGAGAATGAGAGAGAGTGAGAAAGAGCTGGAGAGAGAGAGAGAGGAGAGAAGAGAGAGGAGAGAGAGAGAGAGGAGATAGAGAATGAGAGTGA